>NC_060278.1:28524809-28724510 GCF_021613505.1 Equus quagga | reverse complement strand
TCCTGCATCCTTCATCCAGCGTCCTGGATGCAACATCCTGGGTCCTGCATCCTGGGTCTTGCATCTTGCATCCTATGTCCTGGGTCCTGCATCCTGGGTCCTGTGTCTTGGGTCCTGAATCCTTCATCTTTTGTCCTGGATCCTGCATCGTGGGTCCTAGGTCCCACATCTTGGTTCCTGGGTCCTGCATCCTTCATCCTGTGTCCTGGGTCCAGGGTCCTGGGCCCTGCGTCCTTCAAACTGGGTCCTATATCCTGGGTCCTACATCCTGGGTCCTGAGCCCTGGGTCCTGGGTCCTGGGTCCTCAGACTTGGGTACTGGGTCCTGGGGTCCTGCATCCTGAATCCTGAGTCCTGCATCCTGGGTCCTGGGTCCTGGGTCCTGGGTCCCAGATCCTGCGTCCTGCTGCTCCTGTCCCTCACCCCCAGCCTCCTGCTCGCCTGGACCTTTCTGCCTCTTCTAGCAGCTGGACAGCAGCTTCAGCACCCTGCTACCTCCAGCTCCATCCAAGGCTGTGGGCTCTGTCCACTTCTGGTGAGCTGCATGCATCCCCATGCCACCCTACCACGTGTCACCACTCACTGCAGATGGATGGAGAACACACATCATGATTATTTTTTTCCCCTGAAAAGGCAGGTTTGCTTATTCAGTTATGACTTTAACTGGAGGACATTTTCTCCGTGAAACCTGAGTCCTGTCCAACTGCAATTACCCTCCTGGTGGGAGTCGGAGCTCTGCCCAGGCCCTCCAGGGAGACCTTGGTGGAAATCTGACCATTGATATGCATGCGGTGGGAGGGGTTCCATCATTGTTTAAAGTTAAAGAAAATGAAATAAAGTAAAATAAAATAAAGTGAAAGAAATACAATAAAATGAAAAGTAAAATAAAACAAATAAAACAAAATAAAATGTAATAAAGTAAAATAAAACAAAAAAGGGAATGACTGGTCTCGAGAGACTAACCTGCGCTGACTTGACTGGAACTGCGGTTAAAATCGTCCTGACCGCCCTTGAGCCCGAGGGGCCCAGGGAGAGAAGGAGCTGACTCTTTGGGGATAAGAGAGGACAAGTGTCCTGTATCATGGCCACATTTGTGTCCCCTGTTATGCATCTGAAGGTTTGGGGTCCGTGTATCACAGTGAGAGACTCTGGGACCCAAGCGAGACGGGCTGTGGCAGAATCGGACACTCAAGCAGGAAGAGGAGCATGGCCGGGTCCAGACCCTAGAGCCATCTTTTGTTACAGAGGTGACAAGGTGCCTGACTCTGGATGGGTCCCTGGTCCTCCAGGGCCCCAGGTGCTTCTTCTGCAAGAGGAAGGAGTCCGTAAGGTGACTTTGAGATTGTACTGGTCGTTGGTTCCTCAGAGTTAGTTTAGGAAGTATCTCAAGTGTAGAAAGCATCTCGTGGGACCCCAAGCACTGGTCCCTAGGGCAGCAGGGGTCAAGGCACACAAGAAAATGCTCTGTCAGACCTCCACTCACGACGCTGTCTATAAGAAGGTTGGTGTCTCATCATTGTCCTCCGATCTTTCAACAAGGATGTCAAACAATTCCATTTGTCAACAATGAAACCATTAAAAATACTAGAACACACTTACTCTCTCTTGCCGTTTTTGCTAACATCAAGAAAACAAAAATTCTTGCAACCCCAGGGAACGTGAGGCAGTTCCATGAAGATGAATGAATGTCAAGACAGAAGGCGTCCCCAGGAAGTTTGCCTAAAAGACATGCTATTACTCTGCTAAGGAGATCTTGTTGCTCATGTTTTTAACCAGGAGTAATTTCCCTGTTTCCCACTGTTTCTCCAAGGACCATTCTGCCCCATTGGTCTTAGGCGGGAAGACAGACGACGGGAGAGCTTTGATGTGCTCATCCAATAACAAGACACATCAAAAGGAGCCATTACCCTGCGGCAGAGAAACAGACACTGGTTCACATGCCCTTTGCTAAAAGTCTCCAAGTTTGAAGTCTCCGGGGCTGATTTAAAAGCAAGTTCCTGAGGAAAGAAGCCGGAAAGTTCTCTGAAAACAGTAGTGGAAGATAATCTCAAATAAAACAAAATGTGACCATTCATCCGGAAGGATTCCATACATCAAACGCAAGTTCAATAAAAAAGACAATTTGATTAACTGATGCTGGTTTCTTTTTTAATGTTGACTTTGAAAAGGGTTCATGGCAGTAAAGAGGCCGAAGGCTGACTTGAAAGCTTTAGAGGCTGAAGGGAGAACTAGCAATGCATTTTCAAGGGAGCGGCCCACCATAAGCGTGTATGTACGGATGGAATGAAGGAGTGCCGATGAGTTTTAAATACCAACTGAAGAAAAACTGACATAAGAGAGAAAATAAATTCAAGGCCCTAATCCCAACGTTGTGTAAAACTTACTGTATTTAATATGTACACATATGGGCTGTTTGAACATGATTGACAGACATCGTTGGCCCTTTCGTTTCTGGAACTGCCCTTGGCCCACCCCCGCCTCATGCTTTGCCTGAGGTAAGAGATTTCCAATTACATACAGTTGGATGCTGCTCCACAGCCCGGCACTTTGAACCACCTGCAAGCTTCCTTTTGGAGCCTGAAAGCACAGGCACGCTGGAAGTGGTGTCTCATAGAAAACCTGGAAGCTTATGACCCAGTCGTAGTAGGGTGCCCATTCCATGATGTCCTGAGACATCCAGTCTGTGCCATTTCTAGCATGTGTCCCTCATCCTCACAGCCTGAAAAGGCAACTGGAGCACCAGTCATCACATCCATGTTCCAATGAGCAGGAGAAGGGAAGATAAAAAATGAAAGTGGAAAAGATGCATTTCAAGGAACACTCCTGGAGGTTGCCACAAGACACTTATCTTCACGTTTAGCTTCAATTTAGAGGACCTATCCTGGACTGTCATTTGTCTAGATAAAATCTGGGGGTTCTATTTCAAAGGAAAATCAGGAGAAAAGATATTAAAAGGCAATCATCAGTTTTACAGGAAAGTGAGCAATTGATGTGGAGAAAGTGCTAGGCCTATGGACAAAAGTAATGAGCAATATAATGGAAAAAATAATGGACAAAAATTTGTTCGAGTTGGTGTACAAGATTCCAGGAAGAACGGAATGCCATGGGCAGGCCTGGCACCTATGAGACTGACCTCTTAGAAGGTGCATTTTGAGTCATCAAAGGGAAGTTTTAAGAGGTTAAGAGGCCCAGGGATCCTGATAGAAATAATCCAGAAAAAAAAATGAGTGCAGGAGAAACTTTTTCTCATCATCGAGACTGGTTCTTAGAATTGTAAGAATTTTGGATTCAACTTTCCTGATATCTAGCTAAAAACTTGGAAGAAACTTGGCTCACTCATCCAGTCATCCCCAGGTGGACGTTTATTGGGTTGTAAACCCTGTCAGTCCCTAGAAATCAGCTAATGGGGGCCTCTTCCCCTCGACTTGTTAACAGACATTGCTAGTTAAACAGATGACTTCAACCAGTCCTCCGGCCGCTAGACAAAGCTGTTATTTACAGTGGTTGCCATGACAACTGAGTTTAAAGTTAAACATTCAGTCAATCTCTCTAGATACCCCCAGGGAAACAGTAAACGTTTGTGTCTAGACTCACGTATGGACTATCACTTACTAACTGACTGAGTCACCTGGACATCCCCGTCTCCACACAATGTGGAGTTGACTAGATTTTCCGTGAGTACCTCAGTCACAGAAGTGAACAGACGAATACGTGATTTTCATCTGACAGCTGAGTGGGGCTGCCTTTAATTCCTTGAGGGACTTCTAAGCGGTGCATGATTTAGGTTAAAGTTTCTGAACAACTTTTGACTGCAACAGGGCCACTCCTCACCCAACGGATGTCTGTGACCGCGTGCATCTGCTGTGGCTCCCTGACTAACACCAGACTTTAGAGAAACTTTGGGAAAGATTTCTTCTGTGTTTATGGACGAGATTTCTGCTAAGCCCTGATCATATCTCTGGGGATGAAAGGTAATAGCAACAAAAGAAGTCACGAAAGAATGGAAATGCAGCCAATTAAAAAGAGGCTGCCTGACCTGCACAGCGACCGCAGACCAATTTGACCAGAGTTTTTGTTTGGTTTTATCTCAGCTGATTCTACTTCGAAAACACCAAGTCCAGCATCTTGCAGACTTTCTTAAAAGGCATGTCATCTTGGGAAATTAATTGAGTGGGCTGCAAAGCAGAATATGATAGATTAAAATATCATGAAATATAAAGTAACCAAACAGGATGGAATAAAACAGAAAATAGCAGGGAATCTGGCTTCAACGAGTGTAAGAAAGGATTTATGAAACTATGTGGGCAGTCAATGTTCTAAGTAGTTGAGGAGCAGGTGCGGCTGGAGGGAGCGATGATGTATCATCTTCGTTTTCCTGTTACATGCGCTAATTTGGAGATTTTCCTTCCTTCCTTTCATTCTTGTTTTGTTCTTTTTCCCACTCTTATTGTGCATCACAGTTGGAAAAAAGATTAAAGCATTCCAGTGTAGACCAAATGTCAGGTGTTACCTGTAGACAGAATAAAAGGATTGTTATTACCTTTAGAATTATATCTTCCAATTCTAAAGAAGTCACGTAATCTTTGAGAAGTCGGGGAATATAGCTTCAAGTAGAATTTCTGTCATTTAATTAGGAAGGATGAATTTATAAACCTCCAAGTTCCTGATTTCTCAACTTTTGGTTCTCCCATCTTTGCAGAAATCTAAGCCTTTTTGAAAAATCACTTTACTGCTATATCCTCCCTCCTAAAGATAAAACAAAATTTCCTTTCACTTTCTAATAAGTGTTGTAATCAATGCACTGGCTTGACAAGTGAACTAGATCAAGGATTGGATGTGGGAGCCAAAAATGGGCTCCCCTTCCATCAATTTATGAACACACATTTATTGAGCAGCTGCACACCAGGAAGGTGCTCCAGGCCTGTGTCTGGGACGGAGACCGAGGAGGAGAAGTCGGCTGGCTCCTGGCCTTGTGGAGTTTACCATCCACAGGGAAGGGAAGAAGACACTGCCTGAAGCGTTACAGACACAAGCGCACGGGCACTCAGTTCTATGCGGGCGGTCAGGGAGGCCGTGCGGGAGTGGCCCACAGCCAGGGCCCTCTCTACTTTCGGCTCAATTTTGCTGTGAATCTAAAACTGCTCTAAAAATAAAGTCTATGAAAAAACAAAACAAACAAATAAAACCAGTGTAAAACTACCATCATGAAAATACTACCCTGGAAAGGTACCTCATGCCTTGAGAGGGTATTTTTTGATGATCTGACCTAACAGTTTCTGTGGAAGTTAAGATCTAAATAGTACTACTACTAAATAATTATTATTCAATAAATTATTTTATACATTGTTTTAATATATAGTTACCTAAAATATATTAAAATATACAATTATATATATTCATATATAATATGTTTAAATATAAATATATAATTATATATTGTATTTATATATAATTAAATATATTTATAAGTATACATAAATATATATTATATATTAATACATATTATTAATAAATATATTATTTAAAAATAATACCGATAATAAAGTTGGTATTGACCAGGAAAATAGAGCAATGTTGTGGTCACAGAGAGGGCCCGTCTGGAGCCCTGTGGGAGGAGAGAGCAGAGTTTGGCATATTTAGGATAGTGAGGACCCTCAGCATGGTTGGGGCCACAGAGGGAAGTGGAGCAGGTGGGACACAAGCCGAGGAAGGAGGTGATGCCAGGTCAGGCTGTAGAAGCTAGAAAAAGATTTTTATTTTTACGGTGGTGGGAAATTATTTAGGATTTTTAAGCAGGGAAATGCTGTAATAACATTGACTTCTTTTCAACATTTTTCTCCCCACTGTATTTTATTTACTGAGGCATACTTTGCCCTGAAATGCACAAATCAGTGAATTTCTATACGTGTAACTGTGTAACTTCACCACCCAACTCAGAATAGTGACGTCCATCTCCCCAGGGACAGGCCTGTCCCTTCAGGTCGATGCCGCCCTCCACCACTCTGCAGCTCGCCACTTCTGCCTTCTACCGCCGCAGATGTGTTTGCTGTGGAACCAGCTACTCATGTCTGCAACCCCGTGAATTTCAAAGATGGTATGCTGAGCAGGAGAATGCACTCACAACACAGACGTGTGATTCCATCCCTCTGAAGCTCAGGTTTTCTTTCCGAAAGAGTTATTTGGCTTCATTATGGAATCCAGAATGGAGAGCAGCAGAGGGTTTGGCCATAAGTGGGAGGAGAGACCTCGATTATCATGAAGGAGGAAATAGGGTGGACGGTGGTGTGTGTGTGGGTTGCGAGCATGCACCTGACTCCTTAGTGGGAGTCTCACCCAGCCACCTTCCAGCTCTGAGATCTGGAGGGAGGGACTGAAATGTTTGGTGCCTGTGACATCGTGATTTATAATGAGAAATACATGTTTGGTCTTCGTTCTATTTCTGGCGTAGAGCTCCTCAAACCTTTGGAATTTCCTAAGTGATGAGAGCTACAAAGGTATCTTTTGTTCTATTAATGGATGACTTTTGGACCCCAACTAAGGATGGGGGCTGGCTGCCAGCGGAGCCAACCAAGTCTTCAGACGGCTGGAACTTTCAGTCCCACCCTTGACCTCCAGAGAGGGGAGAGGGGCTGGAGGTTGAATCCATTGCCAATGGCCAATGATACAAGCAAGCTTGCGTGTGTATTGAAGCCTCCATAAACCCCAAAAAGACAGGTTTGGAGGGCCTCTGGGTTGGGGGACACGTGGAGGTGCAAGGAGAGTGGCTTTCTGGAGAGGAAGGGAAGCTCCTCGCCATTCCCCACACCTCGCCCTGTGCCTCTCTTCCACCTGGCTGTGCCTGAGCTGTGTCCTCTCACAGTAAACCTGCCATCTAGCAAGGCACATGTTCCTGAGTTGGCTGCTCTAGCAAATTAATCGAACCCATGGAGGAGGTCACAGGAACTTCTGATCTGTAACTGGTCAATCAGAGGTACAGGTAACAACCTGGACTTGTGACTGACATCTGAAGTCCAAGGAGGGGAGGTCACGGAAACCTCTAATCTGTAGCCGGTCGGTCAGAAACACAGGTGACAACCTGGACTTGAGACTGTTGTCTGAAGGGGAAGGCCGTCTTGTAGGACTGAACCCTTAACCTGGGGAATCTGAAGCTGTCTCCAGGCAGATAGAGCAAGAACTGAGTTGAATTGTAGGACACCCAGCTGGTGTCACAGGATTGCTTGTTGTTGGAGTGTCCTCCCGACTCTGGAAGGTCTGGGGACCCTAAAAGAGTGTCTTAGGTTCCTCATCTGTAAAGTGGGGATGCTGACTGTGGTACCGGCTCTGGGTTTGTTGTGAGGGACAAATCAGGTAACAGATGTAAAATGCTCGGATGGAGTCTGGCAATCGGCGAGTGCTACCCGGCATTCACTCCTGTTATGACCAGGGGCATTTGTAGGTCAAATCTTCCACATCTGATGGTCCCTAGGCACACATCCTGTGATGCAATCCCACACTATCATAAAAGAGGAATACAACTCAGAAAATAAACATCTCAGGAATTTTGCCATAAGATTTCATGAAATTAGAGTAAGAAAAACACGTTAGAAAAATATCTTAAATGCTGAAGGGCACTTTTGCAGTGAAGGAACAGTTCAGCAGATTGAACCTGTATTTTGAGTCTCTGTGAAACAACTTGGTTTTTAATTTTTTCTTTATCTAGTGGTGGTTACCTTGATCATTGCTGGTGTTGCTGGAGTATAAAAATTAAGCACTTTTTTGCAGAAAAAACCACCAGTGGATTTTTCTCTCAAATAATACGGGGCGATTTTTGAAAGACTTCAGACACACAAAATGCTCTCTCTTTTTAAGGCTTTAGGAGGGGGCCTTCAGAAAGAATGAACCAGACACAAAATAAAAGAACCTTTTTCTTTTCTGTCTCTCTTTTTTTTAAGGTTGTAAGCAAGCTGTACATATGTGGACTCCACCAGGCCGGTGGATTTCTTTCTGATTATATGACTGATTCCTATTTTCGGATTCCCTCTTTCTCTACATCCATTTTTATTTCTTAAAAAAGAAAAAGAGTTAGCTGCCTGCCAGGGCACAGCATTCTGGTTTTAATAGAGAAATCTGAAATCTAGGCCAGCGAGAAAACTTCACTTTCATCCCTTCGGCAGCTCACGGTGGGAGGTGTCTGTGTTGCCTCTGCAGCTCTCCTAACACTGGCTCTCCAGCGTGGCCTTGCCTGGTGGCACTGAGCCCCCCATGGCCGCAAGATCTCATTAGCCGCGCACGCCGTTTTCTGAACTTACCCTCCATTGTGGTCCTGCATGAGCCTTCTGCCCTGGCTCTTTAACTCTTAGAGGAAACGTAAGGTGAAGCTTTCACAAATTCCAGAGGGGCCGGTGAGGGGGTCTGGACCAAGATCAAGAAATCCAGGAGGCAAGAAAAGATAAATGAGGCAGACAGAGAAAGGAAAAGGCTCGTGTTACTCCTTCCATAGATTTTAAAAGGAACTCTGCGTATTTATATTTTGAGAACATAACCACAAAGGGGAGACTATAACTTTTTGCAAACGGAAGGAACAAAAACAGCTTCACCATGAAACCCGGGCGGTGAACTCGCCCTTAGCAAACTGAATGTAACCCCCTGTGTGATGGACTTTGCAGAGCAGGAAGTGGTGGGCTTTGTCAGAGAACACCCAGCTATGCGCACTGGAGCATCTAAAGCAAGTGCAGGCCTTCACTTCCCATCTACACAGCATCCACAGGGGTGGGCCTAGGAGGGGCTCCAGGCCCCCTTCACACCCTCCCTGCAGCAGCTCAGTAGGGACTGGAGATCCTTCCCCAGGCTGCCTCCTGGTCACTGCAGATCCCAGCTCCTATTCTTGGATGCTCCCCTTTTCTCTTGAGCTCCTGAAGTCTCTTTGCCCCTGGATCTCTTCTCTCCTTCCCCACAGATTTCTCCACAAGTTGTGGCCTGCTGGACCAGCTCTGTTTTGGAGAGGTGTGCTGGGGCATTGAGAGCTGGAGGAAGGAAGTCAACATCTTACCATGAGATAGAAACACGTGTCAACAGGGATTTATAACGAAAAGTGGTAGATGCTAATAAAGCCATTTATCAAGTGAGGAGGCTGCAAAGCAGGACTTCAAGGTCTCTTGTTTTTCATGTAATAAGGGGTTTGAAGCACTAAGACTAATTTTGTTATTACTTTAAGCTAATGACGCTAGGTGGAATTAATTTTCTGCCTCTCCAAGTATCTTGCATTCTTAAATCAAATTTTCTTAGCTTTGAGAGTGTTTGGTTTGGAATCCTGGCTCAATTGTCTACTAGTTTTATAAACTTAGTCACGGTACTTAAGCTCTGTGCCTCAGTTTACTTTTCTGCAAAATGTGGATGATAAAAAATGCGTAACTCCTAGGTTCTTCTGAGAATGAAATCTGTGGATACATGAGAAGGGCTTTGGTTAGTGTCTGAGTCACAAGAGGAGCTCTATTGCTGTAGCTGTGTGTACATATTGTGGTGGTTGCTCTTATGATCATGGCTGGTATTACTGAATCATGCTGTCATCGCTCTTCCTAGTGTAAAGAATAATACTTGAGTTGAGTTGCGTGTACACGAGACCCTGAAACTTGAGTAGATGGACCATCTATTATTCACACAGCAGTTTGAAAGGCTGACCTGTTGGATTCCTATGGACTGTGCCATAGGAGCCAAATAAGACTGATTGGCAGCAATAGAAGTTTTGGTCAGAGGAGTTCAAGAACCATTCTTGTATAGGATACTAAAAATACTTATCAAGAAAAGACGACTTTTAGTAATTAAAAAAAATATGAACTTCTCAGAAGGTGAACTTAACATGCACAAATGGTATCAACTTTTGCATCAGAATATTGATGTTGGAATCCCCATGAATATTTCCAGGCTCAAGGCCAGTCCATTCCAACTGGAGGAGACCCCGAGCCTATTATTGCAGTAGGCCATCCTCTGTGGATTATAAAGACCGGGTGCCATATGTTTTTCTGTCATCTGGAGAGACTAGGAATGACAGAACCATTTTATTTACAAACCCAGCCATTCCTGGGTCCTTTATATTTGAGTTTATTCTTCAGCATATTTATTTCATCTTGCATGTTTTCATAGGCAGTGAACAAATGCCACTGGATGTTTCACTATTGACTGGGATTTGCCTTAGCTAGATTGTTGAACTCATTAGGTGACTGTTTTGGATTGAATTGTGTCACCCCCAAACTTGTATGTTAAAGCCCTAACTCCCCATGTGACTGTGTTTGGAGACAGCAGCCTTTAAGGTGTTAATTAAGGTTCAGTGAGGTCATGAGGGTGGAGCCCTAATCCAATAAGACGATGTCTTTACAAGAAGAGGAAGAGACACCAGAATTCTCTCTCTCTCTCTGCAATGTGAGGACACACTGGGAGAGCGCCATCTATACACCAGGAAGAGAGCTCTCATCAGAAACCAACCCTGACAGCACCCTGATCTTTAACTTCCAGCCTCGGGAACTGTGAGGAACAAATGCCTACTGTCTAAGCCAGCCAGTCTGCTGTCTTCTGTTACGGCAGCTCGAGCTGACAAATCTAGCACATTTCCCAGTTTCACCTGATCTCAAGCAACAGAAGACTCGCCAGACTTTCCACCGCACCGTAGCCGGAGTCCCTTTTCCTCAAGCGTTTGTAACTTCTTTCTCCTTTTTCTTCAAGCTGTCTCAAGGCCTTAGATTTCCACTAACGCTCTCCTTGAGGCCTGTCGCATTTTCTTCCTCTCTCATGTTGGAGCTCTTCAAGATTTTACTTAAAGTCTTCTCAAGGCCCTTGCAGCTTCTCCCTGCCACTTTACCAAGGCCAATGCCCATATTTTGGGTATTTGTTACATAGGCAGCACCCTGCTTTGAGGTACCCAAACATGTTCCGGTTATCTTTGAATGCACAATAAATCACATCAAAACTTAATGGTTTAAAACAAGAACAGTAATTAATTGTGTTCCTGGATATGCAGATTGGGCAGAGAATGGCTGAGCAGATTTGTCTGCTCCGCAGAATATGGTCTGAGGTGACCTGTGAGGGCCCACTTCTAAGATGGTGCACCAACATGGCTGGCAAGTTGGTGGGGGCCGTTGGCTGGGAGCTGAGTGGTGGCTGAGGACTGAGGACCACGTTTACTTTCCTTGAGAATGTCTCCTTGGGTTACTTGGACTTTCTCCCAAGAGAGGAGAAGTAGAAGATGGGAGAAGCCGGCAGTGTCCCTTCCACCATATTCTATTGGTCAGGAAGTTGCAAAGCCCAGATTCAAGGGGAGTGGACATACACTTCAAGTCTTGCTGGGAATATTGTTAGGAATTGGGAGCTATGTTTTAAAACCAACATCCCCTTTAAAAATGCAAAAATTTTAAAAAGTCATATTTATTAAATTTGAGAGCATGATATGCTCAAGAATAGGGAAACTTTAAACATTTTTTTAAATAAAATTCACTTGAAATCATATTATTCCTTCCAAAGTAGAGTATATGTCAAAAACTTGAAAACTGAATCAACTAACCCGTATATTAACCCCTAAAATTCCGAGTGTGACAATGCCCACTTAAAGACACGTAGATTGAAAAGCTTTCACCCCAGGGAGGGGTCAACCTCATGACATTGTCTCCTCATCTTTAAAGTAAGAATAGAATAGATCCTATAACACGACCTTATGAGACCTTGACCATGACTAAACCATATTCTTCCAGAGGTTTCCTGTCCCGTCACTTAACTCATTGAGCTTAACTTGCAACATTTTAAAGTATATAACCAATAATTTATAAATAACTGAAGCTTTTAAAACAATTTATATACTCTCAAAATGAGTGTGTCCTCCAGGTTCGAATACCCAAGGAAATGACTTTTAGGAAGATCTGCCATAAGGAGATTAAACTTAATTTTAAATTTACATGTAATTTGCTGTTGTATTTGAAACCATTTATTCTCAGACAATGCCCTTTTTCTCTATAGTCTTTATCGCACTGACATACTGCTCCATAAAGATGCCAGCGCAAATCTTCACCTTTCTATTGGGGGACTTTAAGCAATTTTAGAACCATGTTTTATTTCCGACTTTATGAATGCAGAAGTGGAGACAAAGATGCCTCAGACAACTGCTCAAGGACAAGTCGAGAACACCCTTCTCTCTTTGTGAATTCCTTCTTCTAACTGCCAAGTAGAGCCACTTAATTTACACTTTGCCTTTAGAAAGCATCAGTTATTGGTACCTGAATTGGTATAGACTGAAAAATAACCCCACAATATGTGAAATGTATTTTCAGAGATTTAGTGTCAGATTTTTTTTCCAAGTTAAGGATATTCCAGACAATTTGTACTATATTCTTGAATTTCGATGTCCAAACCAGGTAGGTTCATCTTGCCTTAGAAATTATTAGCAGATCTATAACACAGGTCTAAAAATGTCCCTTTATGAGATACATTCTGCAGCACTATATGTTCTTAGAAACTCAGTATAACTCCTATAGTGATATTTATAATTTATTTTTTTGTATGCTTTTATTTTGATTTTTAATGGCTTTTTTTTAGAGCAGATTTAGGTTTACAGTAAAATTCAGAGGAAAGTACAGATACCCATATACCTTCTGACTCCAGACATATGTACCCTCCCATATTATCAATGTCACTCACCAGAATGGAACACTTTACCAAGGATGAACCTACATTGACAAGTCATCATTACCCAGAGTTCACAGTTGACATTAGGGTTCACTCTCGTTGCTCATCCTATAGGTTTGGACAAATGAGTTTGAATATACATATAATGACATATATCTATCATTATAGTATCCTACAGAGTATTTTTACTGCCTTAAAAATCTTCTGTTTCCTATTCATCTCTTCCTACACCCCATTTGCAACCACTGATCTTTTTGCTGTCTGCATAGTTTTGCCGTTTCTAGAATGTCATAGAGTTGGAGTCACACAGTGTGTGGCCTTTTCAGATTGGCTTCTTTCACTTAGTGATATGCATTTAAGTTTGCTCCATGTCTTTTCATTGAGAGATCATTTCTTTTCAGCGCTAAATAATATTCCATTGTCTGGATGGACCGCAGCTTATCCATTTACCTACTGAAGGGCATCTTGATTGCTTCCAAGTTTTTGCAATTATGTATAGAGCTTCCATAAACATCGTGTGCAGGTTTCGGTGTGGACATAAGTTTTCAACTCTTTTTGGGTAAACACCAAGGGGCATGTAATTTATTTTTGTTATCAGAAAAATGTCTAGGGGCTGGCCTGGTGGCATAATGGTTAAGTTTGCATGCTCTGCTTCGGGGACCAGGGTTTGCTGGTTCAGATTCCGGGCATAGACCTATACCTCTCATGAAGCCATGCTGTGGCAGCATCCCACATAGAAGAACTTACAACTAGGATACACAACTATGTACTGGGGCTTTGGGGAGAAAATAAAAAAAGGAAGATTGGCAACAGATGTTTGCTCAGGACCAATCTTAAAAAAAGAAAGAAAGAAAGAAAGAAAAATATCTAGTTTTCTGTGATAGAATTTACCCCAAACAATGCAATTCTATATTATTAAAAATTTAATAGAAATATGCTTCTCTTCCCAGAGTTGTGTGATATTTTTATGTATCTGTGTGTCCTGTGTAAATAACTGGGACAGTAAATACACACACACTCATCCATATGCATAGTTTTCCTCCCAAACAAAAGAAGTGCAAAAAGCTTTGCTGCTTCTGGATCTGTCATGGGCGATCTCTTCATTTTATACTCAGTGGTACACAGAGGTGGCAAGTTACTTTTTAGGAAATTCAATTGCACCAGTGGGTTCCTTCACAAAAATAGAGACAATGGTGAGTAATTAGTCAGCAGTGTTGCACTGAAGTCTAAAATTGCTCAAATAAACTTTAATATTACAGTGGCGTTTTCTGCATTTCCTTGACTATCTACATGTTTTAACTATATATTCAAGGATTTTTTTCTCATAAATCCACTTCAATTTAATTTAAATGCCATTTTTAAATAAATTTCTCTTTTCTCCATTTGCTGCCCAAAACTTATTACTAATATTTTTCCTTAGACTTGTTTTACAACAAAATGCCATTGCTCTTTCTTTAAAATCACATATTAATATTTAAGTAAGGACTATGGATACATATTTTTCCTTTAATATAGTTTGAAAGAATACTCAAGTACTGTACCAAAGCAGTGGTTTGGACAAATAAAAAATTGAAAAACCCTAGAAATATGAACACTTGGTTTGTAGGAGGCAAGTGTTTTTATGGGATTTTAGTTACCTATTGAATAATTTGTAGCCGATCCTTCTTTTCAGCATATTTAATACCAAAAACCATGACAAAAATTGCAGGTGGTCTTAACTTCGAAAGTCCATGAGTGGGTCTCTTTTTGCCTCCTTGAAATCAACAGTAATAAACAGCAGCATCTAACGTCCATTGAACCTGTCAAACTCTGTGCCTTGTCTAATCTACACAACGGCCCATGAGTTTGGAACTGTTATTAACAGCTTGCAAAGGAGGAACCTCTAGGGCTCTCTGGTCTGCATTTCAGGAGTTGGACAGAGGTTTCTGATGGAGAAAACCATCCAGTCTCCCTTAGATCATTTTCCCTTTGAGTTTCCTGCCTCAGGCAAGGAGAGAGAGTCATAAACTTCTCCTCCCGCTACAGTAATCAAAAGTGTGGATGAATATCTGTTAAATCAAATTTCATTTCTGTGTAAACCATTTCTTGCAACATTTCATAAAACTTAGAAGTACGACAAGCCTTTGGAACTCTCTGGTTTATTCCCTGGCTTCGATGTTCAGAAATCAGAGATAAAATATGTGACTGTCCTCCCGTAGCTGGTGGTGAGTGGTCCTTGTAACAGTGTCCTGTTGCCTCGGTAAACTGTCCCCCTGATTGGGAGCCTTTTGGTGGAGAGGTTAGTTCAGCCTCATTTAGTAAAAATCTGATGTCCCCCGCTCTGCATGGAGGTGTTGAGACAGACGTGAGGTGCGTTCTGCAGCCGGCTCTGCCCTCTGAGCTTCTGTTAGTGAGGACGTTCCAGGTGGAGTCTTTGTGCTCCTAGCACCTTGGGGATGAATGTTCAAGAGATAAAGGTGAGGGCAGTGGGTGCTGAGCAGTGGGTGGCTCCTCCCTTTTCCTAATGCTGGGTGCTGGGAGGTGGGGGCTGTGGCTGAAAGGAAGGGGTTCAGTGTGCTCCTAGGGCTGGGCTGGGCTCCACTGTGCCTTCCTCGAGACAGGGAGATGGGGCAGAGTGATGGGGCACACTTATACTCTATTTCTGTTTCTATCTCATGCAACACTTCTCACTAATTGGACCATTTACTTCTCAGCTACTTTAAAAATGTCATCTGAACGGGTGGCATGAGTGTCTGTTGGGACATCAAGAATCTTCACGCATTTCCCTCTGCTCTGCTTAAATTTTAACAGTAGTCATTCAGCACTTTCATCGAGATTCAACGAACATCTCACCAGCTCAGCAGGTTTCTGAGCCTTTTCCTGTATAGTGAAATGGTACATTGCAACCTTGACCTGTACCCAAGACTGGGAATCCAAATGAATAATGTTTCCTTGTCCTCTGAGGGGGCTCTGGTCGTCAGAGCGCTGGAAGACCAAAGACTTGGCAACTTGGTCTTTTAATTTTTCTTTTCTTTTTTTCCAGGCATGATTGAGGTATAATTGACAAATAGAAATTGTGTACATTTGAGGTGTACAACTTGATGTTTTGAGATACGTATACATTGTACTGTGGGATATTATTCAGCCTTAAAAGTCCTGCCATTTGTGACAACATGATGGAGCTAGAGGGTATTATGCTAAGTGGACTGCTCTGGCCACAGAAGGACAATACAGCACACCGTGCTGCTACAAGGGCTGTCACCTGCTCTTCGGCCCAGACCTTTCCCCAGTGTACTCTCTGTGTCTGGTTGAGATGGGGTGGGAAAGGAGGTTTTTGTTAACTTTAAATTATCTTGAAGGGGTGAGTTTATTCAAAGCTTATAAAGTATAAGTTGTACCTTTCCTTTCCAAGGCCCTTTCAAAGGAATCCCATCTAACATTCCCATAGCTCTACTTTATTTCTGGGCCAAATAGCAGTCAGGACACAGAGGTTTTATTTATCTGCATAGTGTATTCTAGTTCATGAATGTGTTATACCACAGCAAAAAAAGGAATAGATGCCCAATGTCAAAATTGTCTGAATTTAGCTACTGCTAACAGGCAATGCTGTGTGCACAGTGACTTATAAACCACTAAACACAGACTTTTCCTTTAAGAATGAGTGAGAAAACCCAAACCCACATAGTTATTGTTCTACTGTCTGCTTCTGGGTAACCAGCTGTTTTAGGTTCCACATATAGGGGAGCTCCTGGAGTTCTTTCTTTCTGTGTCGGGCTTATTTTCCTTGGTGTAATTCCTCCAGGTTCATGCATCTCATGGCAAATGGCAGGGTTTTCTTCTTTTCATGGCTGAATAGTATTCCATTTTATATATACACCACATCTTTATCCATTCATCCATTGATGGACACTTGGGTTGCTTCCACATCTTGGCTATTGTGAATAATGCTGCCATGAACATGGCAGCACAGCTATCACTTTGAGATTCTGATTTGATTTCCTTTGGGTATACACCCAGAAGTGGGACTGCTGGATCATATGGGGGCATGGAGATGCTGGTCAAATGGTACAAAATTACAGTTGTGTAGGATGAATAAATCTAGAGATCTATTCTAACATCCTGATGACTATAGTTCCTCACATCATATGGACTCCTGCAAATTTGTCAAGAGACTTGATCTCAGGTGTTCTCATCACACGCACAAAAAATGCTGACTGTGTAAGGAGGTGATTTGCAAATTAGCTTGGCTGTGGTAATCATCGGCTATGTCTATGTATATCGAATCATCATGTTGTACACCCTACATAGATGCAATTTTTATTAAATAAACAAGTAACCAAACACACGAGAACTGGAAAGTGTCAGGCTGAGCCAGAGTCCCTGGAGGGCAAATTGATTTCTTTGACCTTTTCTCTCCGACACAATCTGAGTCTGATGCGTCGGGGCTGTCCCTTTAAGAAGTGAACTTTCACCTCATAATGCACCGGGTTTACCCTGCGGTGACACCTCTGAAAATACACCTTCCCTTGGAAGGGCATTCCATTCCGAATGAAATGCTATTTCGTGCCAGCCTTCAGCCCCCGGTTCTGCACTGACCAAACCTTGAGCAGGAGGCAGCGGAGACTCAAGTGGTACGTGCGCCGTCTCAGCGAGAACTGAATGCAGTGGGATGGAAATCGAGGAATAAAACCTCATCTTGCCACCCATTGGGTGACGGCAGAGGCTCCCTGATAAAAATACACGTTCGTCTTTCTAAAAAGTAAATATGCTGCTTTATTGACATGAGGCTGTTCTCTTCAAATTCAAGAGCCACAACATTTTATTATAACACATACTTTCCAGGGAGACAGTTTAAGAAAACATGCATGGAGGCCTATTTTCATGTGGGGTTGAACTCTGTGTATTTAGTTAATAGGCTACTTATGCAAACTATTTGTAGGATATAATTAAGCTACAGGGAAGAAACCCAAACAGCAAGACGGTATTCGTATTTCTTAAATATAGCCTAATTGTGAAATCACACTCCTTTTTAACTTTTGGTACTATTTTCAGGAAGCTGATATTCTACCCCCAAGAAAAAAAACACATAAGATGAATAATAAAACATAAATAAATTGAAAATAAGTTTGTCTGTGGTACTCTTTGCTAAGCCAGGAACGCCCGAACTAAAACCTTACCACAGTGCAAATCTGCTGGGCAGTGCTGCCCATCTTTGTCTTAATTAAGAAGGAAATCATATATAATAATTACAGCCCAAAATTATAAACTTAAAAAAACCTGGCCAGACCATCATCATTATCTTTGCAGCACTAATCTTTTTTAGCAGAGACATTAGATTTTTAGATTTACAGGGACCTCTTTCATTAGGAATTTCATCCATTCCAATGTTAGAAAAAGGAAGCTTTTGGGAATATACAATTGGGTAACTTGGGTCATAAGGAAACTTGGAAGGAGATTTTAGAAATTTTGATTTTCTCAGTTTTTGCACCAAATAGTAAGCGCCTCACTCATCCTTTGCGTGAAGAAAAGAAAAGGCTAGTTTTGACATTCAGGCCTATTATCGCAGATTCTGCGTCTCTACTACAGGGTCCCCCGAAGGCAGCCAGGTCTGTGACTTCCCGCGACGCTGTGCTGTTTTTGGAGAACACTGCAGCACCTGAGGTGGCAACCACAAAGCAAAGAGCACTACCTGTCAGCTCTGCATCCCACACTTTTCTCTCCCCTTGCTTCTCCTCACCTTCAAAAAAGCACATGACAACATGCAAAAGCAGACTGGAGGATGGAGGCGCCCAGGAAGGAAAAGAGGAGGTGGGGGGGGGGGGGAAGCAAGCTTCAGATGCGGTGTTTCCTTGCGTGTGGACTCTGTTTCTGACAGGAGGTCTCGTGCAGCCTTCCAACTGCAGACAGACGCTGACCCTGCTTGCGTGATTGGGTGAACTTGTGTGACCCACCGCAGGAAACACAGGGCTGTGTTTGTTATTAGGTCTCTTCTCCGCAGAGAGGTGACTTGCATTGCTCACTGTGGTGGGATCTGGGCAGAAGCCCGAGGTGGTGGGCTCCTCCCTGGGGCACGAAGGCTCCTGTTCTGACCCCTGTCCCTTGTCGCAGAACTTCCAGAATCCCGTGGGAATCCTCTCCTCCCAGACACCGCTGTATGAACCTGAGGCCATCTGGAATTCTGCAGAATGTTCCCACCCTCAGGTTGAAACATTCTAGTGCATCCTTTCATGCTACAAAGATTTTACAGATGGCACTTGGCTAGGTTGCATCTGGTTTCCATTTTTTTTAAATTAACTCTAATTTTATCATTGTAGCTTTTATTTCCGTATGACACTGGATATAAGGTTTCCTTAATAATGTTCTGCTGCAGATTTAAACTTCTTTTAAGAGGACATTTTTGGCTTCCATGACTAAGCAAATCTTGCCTCTGGAGAGAGAATTGAAAAGAAATCAAAACATACAACTGACATTTCTTTTTTTTATATTGTTTTCATTTTGTTTTGCCCTTAATTCAAACATTAGCTCCTGAACGTTCAGATAAAAATAGTTGTGGTTACCTAAAATTGCTTCTAGGAGGAAATTTCTCAGTCTTTTTCTTCCACTTCAAAAAAAAAGAATCTAAAAATATCTCCCGCTTCAGATAAACAGCATGAAACAGGAGCAAATAATAAACACACTGCCTGTGCGATTTCTTCCCAGCTTTTTCACACCCCCTCCACACTTGGACATCCATGTACTTGTGAAATATTATTGGGGATTGTTCAGAACAGAAGATTATTTAAATTATCACACAGTAGCTATTAATTTGCTACTGCTGGAGAAGGTCATCCACTTGCTGGACCTCACACATCTGGAGTTGGCTTCTCTTCTTTCTTCTTTTTTTTTGATGAGGAAGATTGGCCCCGAGCTAACATCTGTTGCCAATCTTCCTCTTTTTCCTTAAGGAAGATTGTCCCTGAGCTAACATCTGTGCCAATTTTCCTCTATTTTGCCTGGGAGAAGGGCATCCTGATTGGTGGTCTCTCTGGTGCTTAAGTGGAAGCTGACTGGGTCCACCCTCTGAGGGACTTCTGCCTTCTGAGGGCTTTCTGAGTGAGTTATACATTTGAGGACAATTTGAAGAATCTCTGCCACATATGTCAACGTTGCCTACAATATGCCTACAACAGCACCAAGGAGTAGACATTACTACTGTCTCCATTAGAAAATCGAGACACATGGAGTTTAAGGGGTTTGGCAAGGAGGCCATGCACCCAGGTATTCGCCCGCTCCCGTTGATCCAAGACCCACGCCTCCCATGGCAACACTGTTTCTCTTCAGCAATGTGTGCTGACGTGGGTAACCCCCTGCATGCTAGAGCCTCAAAACTTGCACTTTCTGGGTGCTCAGATCTCACAGGGAAATCTGATTACTCTTGCATCCATTTTATAGGAGAGCAATTAAATCGGATGAAAATTAGAGATAATCTTCCACCAGGATCCACCAATCCATGGCTGTTGATGAGTATTATTTATCTCTTTAAGTCGTCTGTTAAATTTTTTAATACAAAAGTTCTCCAGGAATCATAACTGATTTTCATGATTGAGAAGTTTCAGAAAGATTTAGAAGGAGCTCCTGGGGACCGAGGGGCACACTTGCTGCGATGTGGTCAACAGTGTAGACGGTGGATCCAAGGAGTCTCGGTTTTGAACCCCCTCTCTGACATGAGTTTCCTATGATCTTTGAGTCCATTTTTCTCATCCCTCCAATGGATTTAGAAGTATCTATCTTGGGACTACAACATCTGTCTATGACCGGGAAATTCTGGGGGGTGAGCTCTTAAGAATAACGTATGTGAAGGAGTGAGGAGGGGTGAGTGGGCTGAGGGAGATGCTGAACTCTGATGCAACAGAGGCCTCTGCTAGTAATCCCTTCGGAACTCTGGAGTTGGGACCCCACAGAGTCGTGTGAATTGAGGCAAAGTGCCTGGGCCTTTGGAACAGTCATCAGATTCAACTGTCCCCAGGGTGAGCCGACTCCTCGAGGGTCAGAGCAATTCCTGGGATGGGACTCAGCTGTTAGTCGTCCACAGGCCTCACTCCTGGAGGATGGAGAACGAGTGTCTCTATTCTGAGGAGCCATCTGGCCAGCACAATACATGACCCATTAGGGCAGGTATTGCACAAGTGGGGATTAGCATCCTTATTATTCATCACCACTGTCATCATGACATCACAAACAGTGGCCAGCAGGCATGCTCCCAGCCAGTCATCCTCCACTCACTGCAGCACAGAAAACAGAGTCCTCTCACTTAGGAACAAGAAATGACCTCATCCAGCCTTGTCATCACTGAAACGTAAGAAGAAATTTAGAAGAAACTGAGCTTCTGAGTGAACCTAGAAAGCATTTTCAGCTGCATATCCCATATGCTCACGGGCAGCGTGACAGACTCTATTGGGTTAAATTGGCACAGATTTCCCCAATGTCACAACATGCACCTTGCATTTGGAAACAATTGTAGAAATGAGATTTGACTTTTCATGTTCGGAAACAGTTAACGTTTGTGCAAAAATGTCGCAAGTTAAGTATTTTTGTCAAGGTGTTTTGAAATACAGAAAGACTTCTGACACGTACCTGTTTTGAACTGAAATCTGACCAATATTGAGAAGACAGAAATGAAGGAGTAACCAAAGAAAACACAGTCATGAGATCATGATAAAGGGTGTGCAAAGGGTTAAATCCTGTGAAGTCCCTATTATTCATATTAATACCTGAAACACAGGTATGTATGCGTCTAAGACCTTGTAGTTCATAATCACCATTCAAATTGCTCCATGGGGGGAGGGTGGGAAACTGAAGTGTGTTGTTTAAACAATTTCAGGACTTCCAGGAGACAGACCAGAAGGTCTAAGATAAACAGATAGTTGATGCTGATCAAGTCCCCCCAGCTCTGCAGAGAATCAGTCTTATGATGTGAAAACCCAGGATGAGTTTTTTCTGGCGTAGTTGGGTCAAGTCAGCCAGGGCCCTCCTGAGCTCTCAGGACTGTGGAGGACAGTATGCGGATGATGCCGATGGCAGCCTGCGCCTTCTGGCCTGTGGGACCACCATCTTAAGCCTCTGAATTTCACTTGTCTTAGAAGACATTCTTTCATCAACAGCTTAAAGCAGTGATCTTAAGAAAAGGATGGAGTGAGGTTTTCACATAAATAACAAGACTCTAAACATTCTGCATTTGGCAGCCTACTGAGGAGGCAATTTCATAAAACACATAGAAATCGAGTGAGCTTCCCAGCCCGCATCAGAGGCTTTTGTAAGGGCACAGGTATTTGGTGCTGACTGTGCACTTGCTCTGGCCATTGTTGGCACCTGGCCTGTGTTTCTGCTGTCTTTCCACAGCCCAGAGAATTTTCAGACTAGCTTCCCCTCCCATCTGGACCAGCAGGCCCATTTCAGTTCACGAGGTAACGAACGGCAGCCAGGGACTGAGTAGCTTTCAAGCCACAGATTTTTTTCTCAACAACCTCAAGAACCCTGCTGCGCGTGTATTAGAAATGTCATTTAACTACTTGAAAACACTTTGGTCTTGACGTATTAGTAGGACCAGCTGTTTTTCTTGTTGCTTTAGTTGGGGTGGGAGTGATTGGGTATTCGTTTTAGATACTACAGTCTTAAGCTGAACTATTCAAAGACAAAAGTACACACTTTGTTTTTTCTTTCCCTGAATTTTTTCCTACCGTTTTGAGAGATCAAATAAAATTAAAAGAGCATTCATCTTTCTGGCCCATTATTTACTGATTTTGTTAACTTTAGCGGTCTCTCTGCTCTTCACCACAATCTTCAGATTCTGGAAAGCTAACCTGCTGATGTCTAGGTCTGTAAGAATGGAATCAACATGGAGCAACAGGTTCAAGATGAAGACGAGTGAGTCAGGGCATCTCTGACCCAAACCCTTACGTAATGGGAGGTGTGTGTGCTCCTGGCAAGGATTTCGTTGTTCTGAAGACACATGAGACAACTTATGTTAGATTCTAGGTGCTTCATCCTACATTTAGGCTCTGATGGAAAAGAGCTTGGCACCAGTTCCTGTTCCTGAAGGGTAGGAACAAGATGATGAGGGCCTGGAGTCTATGGGGAACACGAGAATTGTGTGGGGAACTGTCAAAGAGACTGCATATTCAGAGCTCGGCCCTTCTAGAAGAGCATCTCCTAACCTGATTTCCGTAAACACACCAAGAAGGGCCATAAGAAGGCGTTCATTGTTCTGCATTAACAGAATTTCATGACCAAGCATGTTTTTATAAAATTTAACAACTATATGTGATTAAATACTCTTCTAAAACTAATAGTCAAATCTTAATGGGGAAACACTACATTTACATTAAGGAACAAAGATTGTCATGATTAATATTTCCAGTTATTTTATCCTTAGCCAAATAATGAAAAGAAAAGCAAATAACTAGAGGGATTGGAGAGAAGGTCACACTTTTGCACAGGCTCCCATATAAAACTTGCAAAACTAGTGTATTTTTACCACAACCTTGCTTCACTCTGTTTTCTGCTCCCTCATATTTCCCTTTCATTTATTGGTATTGAAGTGACCACATGCACCATGAGGATCTGGGGGAGTGGAAGGCGAGTTGGAGACACCTTCAGTGGGATATATTATGGGGGACCAGTCACTTCTGGGAAGCCTGTGTCAGAATGCTTCCAGAATACCCTTTCTGCTCACTGGATATTGAGCACAAAGTTTAGGGCCAGCGGTCATCTTGTCCTGTGGTGCTCATCACCAGATATTTGTCAGAAGAGAAGTAGAAACTGATTTCACATCAACAGAGCCAGAAGCTAGTCTGTGGAAAATTCTTCAAAACGATACAGATCCTGTATGGATGAAACTCGGCCTTTTCCAAATTTGATCACCATACTAATAATTTCCATGGCATTGCCAACAGCAAGCAATGAAAAAGAAAGGACTTTTCCCACCTATCAATAACAGTAACAAAATTTGGACCAACTACACTGGAGGAAAAGACGAAATTATCTATTTTCTTTAGAGAAGATAGTTATAATTCATTGCCACATGAAGAAGTGATCAAAGCGCATTTAGGAAAAGATGAAAAGCAGAACTGGAGGTATGTCAGGTAGTTCATTGATAAAAATATCATACTGTTTTTCTGGAGTTTTTAAGGTTGGCCAATTTTTTAAAAATTTAAATTTCCTGTGATTCTTTCTCCTAAATATTCTCTCTCATACCCGATTTTGTATTTATAATTTTGAATTCTTTCAGGTGATTTGATGCCTTCGGTAAATGTTTCATTTTTCACATTTGTCACCTCTCAGCCCTTGTCTCAAACAAATATGCTATTTTCCCTTTCTGGACTCTTGGTAGTGAATGTGTGGACCAGGAATGTGGCTTTAGGTCACATCTGGCTGGTTCGACTACAGGGGACCTCTGAGGTCAGCTACACTTTGAGTTACCCTCTTGGGCCTCCTTGGGAATGTCTGTCAATGTCCTTAGATTCCCCCTACTCCCTGGACACATCCAAAGTCACTTTCACCTGCCACCAAAGGAGAAGGTCATTCCAGGATTTTGGCATCAAATGGATTTGCACTGTCCTGTGAACTCCCACACGCTCTGTGACTAGAAGCTTTCGCCCTTCCTCTCCCCATCCCTGGGAACAACAAGATCTAAGCTTCCAGACCTGCTCCGTAACACACAAGGCATGCTTTGTCATTTAGAAATTCTTCCTTCTACAAATCCTGCCTTTAAGAATGGTCTTGCTGGTGTGGACAAGAGTGCTGGTTTGACACTCAAAGAGCAACTCCTCTTTACGTGCGTGTTCATTGCGTGCCCAGTAGAAAGGAACTCTCCAAGGAGAGGAATTATTTGCTTTGCTCTGTTGTGTCCCCCGTGCCCAGAACAGTGTTGGCTCACAGCAGTGACTCAGTAAATATTTATTTAATGAAAGATTGGCCTCTGTCATGGAAAATTTCCCAGTCAACAGCTATTTCACTTTCCGCCCAATTTAGGACTCTCCCTCCAACCTTCTGATAGATGCTCTCCCAGCCTATCCTAAATACCCATGTGATGAGGAAAAGCTTACCACCTCCAAACATGAGGGTTCACTTCAGTTATAAATCAATTTTATTATTAAAAAGTACTTCTTTCCATCGACATAAAAATCTCACTACAGTCTAATTATATCCAATCTTCCCTTCTCCTCTGTCATCAAGAAAATAGACCTACTGTCTTTTCCACAAGACAGATCATGAAATATCGGAGGAGAGCTCCTTCACCCCACCCACTCCACCCCAGCCCAGACTGACCTCCATCAGATGGAGTGTCATTAGCTCCTTCTCTGTACCCCCCGTCACTGCATTTTCAAATCTTGTGCTGCTTTTGCCTACATATGCTCTCATGTATAAAAGCTCTTATCAAATGGTCCGACTTGAACTGAGTGCTTCGGGCCACTGCTTTTCTTGTTCTGGATGCTGTGCTTGCCCTGATTCCATTTAAGATTGGGCAGCTTCTTCCCGCTGTTCTGCTCCCCGTCAATAACGCCTCTTCTGTCGTCTTTTCATGGTGTGTGGGTGTGCAGATCGCTTTCTTCCAGAGGCAGCAAATCTGCATTTTCCTCTGTTACGTTTCATTTGATTAATCCCTGCATATTCACACTTTTGCATCTTCATTTTATGATCTGCTGGGACTGTGTCTCCACCCCCATGCATGGCTCAGCATCCTGATCTCTCCCAACATTCTTCTCTGAGGGGCTTTGTTCATCTCCTCGTTCTTCTCTGCACAGGCTGCCACATCAGCTCTTTTATTTATTCATTCATTCAGTATATATCTGTTAAGTGCTTACTATGTGCCAGGCGCTCTTCCACTTTATTGCCAGCAATTGAAATTAAGCTTCCTTCCACCTTGTTTTTAGACTTATATCGATCCACAGATCAATCCTCTTTTGGTATAGAGCCAACAAGTTTTGAACCCATTGCAATGAAGTCTAACTCTGCCTTCATTTCTTCATCTCTGCTCAAGTGCCAGTACAGAGCCTAGGGTAGGGCTGCTTAGCGTGCGATGCGTGGACCAGTGGTCATCTGCAAAGCCTTTGTTATTGGTCTGTGACACACTAAGCACAGAGATGGAGGTGTAGCTTTCAGAAAGTTTTATAGTAATTTGACTGAGTGATTGTATGTCAGTGAATCTAATAAGAAAAGGCTTGGCTTGCGTTTTGTTTGCTTTTTTTGTAATTTCATTTTTCTGGTAATTCATTTGCATTGTAATTTATAAAATTACCAGGCCAGAAATTTTTAAAACAAGTAAGCAATCAAACAAAATCTGAGCTGGTGCTTCACCACATGGTTTGAGAATAACCAGGGCAGTGCATCCCCCTGGCTGGGAAATTGGTGTTTTAAACAGTCTTGGGTAATTTGAATTTCCCGTTTTATGGGAACTGCAGCTCTAAACTGTGGGCATCAGAATCACCCGTGGGCCTTTTAGTGTCTGCAGATGCGCTGGTTCAGGGTCTGAGGTCTGGGATTATCTATTCTACTTGGTCCTGTCTGTTTTTCCCTCTCTCCCGTGCCCATCACACTGCCTGACACATGGCCGATGTTCCTTAAATACTTTTACTGAAAGAATGGCTGTATGAAGTCGAGTTCAGAGTAAATTCAGTGTGTGCGGACGTGCACAGACACGAAGTCAGCGTGGCCTGGAGGCTCAGCTAACACTTGCTCTATGACCTACTTCCTTCCGTTGAATTTTAATATAACATATTTCTAACTCGAAAAGGAGACAGTGCTGTGACATAGGAGGAGGAATCTTCAGTGGACTAAGATTAAGTGTTAGAACCATTTTGCCTACTTGGTTCATCTCTGTTTTTCTCTCCTCAATCCTGCTTCTAAAAAGCAAAAACAATAAAAACTTGAGGCTGTTCTCCACACACTAGTCCATATCTCAGTTTTTATGTATGTTTTACATGTGGCGTATCCTGGGCTGTAACTATTTGTGGGTAAAGTTCTGACTCTATGCCTGCATACGTATTTAGTACCGACTGTATACATGTGTACATTCCATCCTGTGCTCTCTGCAGAGGCTGAGTGGGAGCATCCTTTCCCTCTGACGTGTTTCTTTCAAATGCCTTCTCATTTGGCCCGCGATGGCATGCCTGGAATGTTGCATCTTTTTTTCGTTGTTCACTTTGAAACTGCAAGGGGGTGCGTTTGCATGTAATACAACAAATAAGTCAACTGCAAAATCTAGCCCTTCAAAAATGTTCACGATTTGCCTTAAGTTAATAGATTTCAACAATGTTGTCATGGAATGTATCTTGTCTTTTTTTTTTTTTTTTAAAGATTTTTTATTTTTCCTTTTTCTCCCCAAAGCTCCCCAGTACACAGATGTATATTTTAGTTGTGGGTCCCTCTAATTGTGGCATGTGGGACGCCGCCTCACCGTGGCCTGATGAGCGGTGCCATGTCCGCGTCCAGGATCTGAACCAGCAAAACCCTGGGCCACTGAAGCGGAGCGTGCGAACTTAACCACTCAGCCACTGGGCCAGCCCCTGTATCCTGTCTTTTAATCTTGGAGGTTGAAGTCCATCAGAAGATATTTTTACTAATAAAACAAAGAAGAAAGTCATGGCAATATTTAGAACAATGTAGCTAAAAATACATTCACTGGAGGGAGGGCCCCGCCCAGTGGTGTAGCGGTTAAATTCATGTGCTCCACTTCACTCGCCCGGGGTTTGTGGGTTCTGATCCCAGGTGCGGACCTACACACTGCTTATCAAACCATGCTGTGTTAGGTGTCCCACATATAAAGTAGAGGAAGATGGGTATGGATGTTAGCTCAGGGCCAGTCTTCCTCAGGAAAAAGAGGAGGATTGGCGGCAGATGTTAGCTCAGGGCTAATCTTCCTCAGAAAAAACCACATTCATTTGAAATACTGAATACATACAATTACAGAATAGTAGCATTTCCCTTAAATTCAGAGATGCTTGCTTAAATTTCTATTTCCTTCCTTCAGACAATGTATTACCCAAGCATAAACTACAGTGGATAGTGACAATCAACACATTGAATTACTGTGATCCAGTATTTGTTTAGATTTTTTCACTTTCAGGGAGATTTTATATGTTTATTTAAGCTACTGGCGATTGTCAGCAAGTGAAATGTGTGTGATTGTTTCAGAAAACTTTTGGACTTCCCTCCCTCCAATGACAGACTTTACAGCAAGAGACAAGTCTAGTCAGTGGCTTGGCCGGTAGGTGATAAATTGGTTGGCAGTTCGTCTCTCCATGGTGGAGAACTTGATCACTGATATTTTGTGCAATTGTTCACTCATGGAGAAATAGAAAGTAGAATGACTTTTCATTTTTTTTATTGTTTTTAATTCTCCATAGACAGTGCATCGCTTACTGCCCATTTCCAGGCCACATTGTTCCCTCCATTCTCCATATCCTTGGCTCACCTTTGGGATCCAGACATTTGGTATCAAAAGTACAAGCCCAACATTAGCTACTAAACTTTGTGACGCCTGTTGGCAGTTTTATAAGCTGGAAAAAAACATCAGCCTGCCCTTAACTGTACATTTTCTGTCAGATCTTGGCTAGGGTTAAAGGTTCAAGTAAATTTTATGTCTTGCCATTATTTTGTTAGGGGGAAAAGATAATATTTTTCGCACTTTTCTCATGATCAACTGAATGTGACATATTTATGCCTGGAGTTTCTTGTCTCTGGACTTATTTAATATGACTTTTAATCCTAAGAATGGTTTTATCATCATCTTTCAGGATTCCACATCTTCATTAGTTCTGCCCGGCTGTGGAAGGAGAATATAATGGTAAACCAAAGACGGTTTTTAAAAGATTTGGTCAATTAATATTCAACATTTGATTGCGGCTATCACTTTGAAATTTTTGAGTTTATGTCAGAAAAATATGACTGTTCTTGGTTTTAGCACTTTTTTCCTTGGGTCATAACAAAAGTGGTGACAAATACCAGTATTTAAATCATAGCAATTTTTGTTAGCAATGTTTAAACACAGATAGTCCTGTGTTCTCTGGTGCCCACCACGCTAGAGGGGCAGGACTTAGAACGTGTCGTCCGTCAGGTGTCCCCAGACTGCTTAATGAACCTGATCTTTCTTCCACCACCTAATTGCCCCTTTCCTTATGTGTGCAGGTGTGTCCCCATCCTTTCTGTGAGCAACCTTGGGGACGAGGGTATGTTGCCCCACTTTGCCACGCTCACAAGCCTCCACAGTGCTCTCCACAGCCTGGGTGACAGTAAATCTGTGCCGGTTATGTAAGACTGCTGGTTCCTCTGCAGGGGACCTGGGTTTCACTGTAGGTCTCATTTCAGTGAATGACTGTTGTGATCTTGTGGAACATAATACCAACAGCAAGTCAGGACACACAAAATCACCGCCCTACACCATCATACAAATATTTGTCACTGGAAATAAAGTCAGTGAGGAAGTCTCTCTGGAGAAAATGGGCCTGGCTGTGTCAGGTGATGGGGTCTGCACTTCAATGCCCAGGCGTGCCTTAGAGGGGAGATGTTTGAGGTTGGACCCAACTAGGCCACATTCTAGGCATCACGGTCATAGAAAGATGAATGAAATACACTGGCCATAGAAAAATGAATGAAAATATACTGATTTTAAGAAGTCTGAAAAATTGGTCAAAGAAAATTAAAAAGGTCTGTCTGCAAGGCACTGTTTCATCTGAACTCCTCTTGGAATGTAAAGGCTAGTGAAACGTGCTTTGGAAAAGTCAAATTTTTTTTAAGCTAATTTGGCTTTTTTTTTAAGATAGCCTAGACGACATGTTTGGTATCTGTCGCCAAGTTCAGGTGTAGTTTTGGAAGGTCATTAATCACAGCATACTTTGATAGTCAAGGGGAAGGAGCTGGAATTAACATAGAAATGCTACAGTCAACCAAGAGGCCCAAATGATACAATGTCTGTTTCAAGTGGGATCTTTATTACAGACTCATTTCTGATTGTACACGGTATTGAAATGTGGTTTGCATGGAGTGCGCATTATACTAAGAAAAAGATAGTAAATTAGAGATAAATGAACCCACTTCCTCCGAAGATGCAAAGTAAGTCACAATGGCCAACGTGCTCTGGTCCAGCCATCCACCCACCAGACCCCTGAGCCCCCGTGAGGGGATTTTCTTACATTTCTAGACTTTTCACTTCTGGTGGCTTATTGCTTAAAGGATAAAGACAGGGAACTCTCCAAAGGATGGAGAGAAGTATTTCCTCTTTCAGTGAACAGAAGAAAGCTCTAAGTTTAATTTATTCTTTCTTCATGAAAAACAACACAAAACAAAACAGAAACAAAACTGAAGCAAAGCCTTTTGTTTAGTCTCCACCTATTTGTGGCTTTCCCAGCTTTTTACCTGTAGTTGATTTCTAGTTTCGTAGCATTGTGATCGGAAAAGATAGAAACAGAATTGAAACAGGCAAACCAACCCACAGAGTGCACTGTCTTTGATGCAACCACTCCTTCAGTAAATGAAGAAAAGAGAGAACAGAAAAATCCATGAAGACAAAACCCTCCTAAAGCGATCTGCATAATCGCAGCCAACCCAGCAGATTACAGCCTGGGTCAGCCATATGTGTGCGATGCCTGTGGCTTTCTCGAAAACAAGGAAATCCTGTTCTGCTAAAAAAATTTCCAGTTGCTGCAGTTCTAAGAAATCAAATAGCATTGACTAAATAAATTCTTCATTATTTTAGTAAAGATCTCAGTTAAAATAGAAAAAAAATTTCAAGCATGGTAAGAACTTTGAATCTCTTATCATATAATACTTAGATTCTAAAATGGGGCCACTAGTTAAAAAAACTCCTATCAAAGGTTTTGGCCCACAGGTATATTTATTTGTAGTAACATCAGTTAATTTTTATAAAAATATATTGAGACCATTCCTGAGAGCTGGTTAGCTAACTAGAAATGTGGATAGTCATGTTGTGCGTTGAGAAGAACATCTTGGAAAACTGAACATAAATGACTTACACGTGGTAATCCTAGCCGATTTCCTTTGAAAATGGATGTGTTAGTATCTATGGCGATCAGGACATGGTTCTTCTGTTTTATGCTAAAATTAATTAAATTCTATCTTTCTTATCTAGTTATAAAAGTCACAAATTTCTGCAGCTAAAAGTCATTTCACTGCAAACCCCCACGTTTTCAGTTCTCGGAGACGCCTATCCGGGCGGTGCCTAGGTCTTCAGACCGAGCTGTCATGGAAATAACTACATCAGCCTTTATTGAGGTTTTGCTAATGAACATCCTTCCCACTCATACAATCTAAGTGACTTTATAAAGCCAGTCTGGTTTGGAAGAAGGGCTCCCAGGCATCCTTCCAAACATCATATGTCCGGATGTGAAATTCTCTCACTGAAGTTTTTTTGAATAGTGACTGGCTAACTGACCCATATATCTGAGTGACTTCTCAGTTTGTTTGGTGTTTATTGAATCAACTTTTTCAGGGAAGAGAATCTTCTTTTGCCTAAAACGGTATTTTTCCAGAGAAGTGTCTAAGGACCAGCGGTTTTCTGTTGTTGTGGAATGAGACACGGTTTTCTGTTGTTGTGGAATGAGACACAGTGTGGCAGAATGAAATTGGAGGAGAGAAGGTGTTGTTGGGGTGACAGGAGGTGATGGGGGTGTCTGAGGACAAGAAACGCGAGAAGGTCAGGGAAACGAAGCCCACAAAGCTGGTTGTAGTGTGGTGATCAGACAGCAGTCATTTTCAGCTGAGGGGAAGTTGAAGTTGGGATGTGCTGTGTGGCGATAGAATGTTTTCTGAGACGTTGGCTAGTGTTGCTTTTCTTCTCTGTCCCCTCATCCATCCTCACACGAGACGGTGGCTGCCTCTGTGCTCATTGTCTGAGCTGAGAAGCAAGGACAGCAGGAAGTAGAGGGACGATGATAACAGCCTGGAATTGCATAGGCTTTGGTTTTCCCAGCCTTACAGGCCAGAAGTGGATCGTGCCAGGTGTCCCAGAGGGAAAGCTTGGAGAGAAGGGCTCTCAGAGAGAAAGGAAGGAGGTGTTAGAAGGGATGCCTGAGGGCTGGGGGACGGGGAGACGTGGTGTTGGATGGCTGTGACTGAGGGTCTTATGGGATGGATTCCTAGTGGGCAGACTGGCCAGCTGGCTGCTTGTTTCCCTCCCAGAGTTGTTTGTGATCCTGGGAGTTCTTGCCAGGGCTGAGCTGGAGTCTGGGTTCCAGAGACTGTGGAAGGGTTTCACACGGGAAGAGAGCTCGATCATTGTTCACGGCGTGGAACCCAATCAATTGCACTCTTCCAACCCACCCAAGGTAGAACTCTTAGGTCGAACAACTATTCATGGACAATTTTGAATTACTGAAAGCAAATCAAAAGATATTTCATTTTTTCCCACTTTTCATCCCCATTTTCCTCGGCTTTGTTTCTTCTTCCAACTTCATATCTTTTCTCAGAGAAAAACCGCAAGCGGCTCCTGATGTAACTCTCCAGGCACTTTTCATCCCACCCCTTGGGATGATCTTTCAGGAGGAGAATAGCTTACCATTTATGAGAAAGAAGGCTGGTCAGCCCTCCGGAGGGGCTGTCATGCTGCAGGAACTCTCAGAAGCTCTGCGCTGTCTCCTGGCTTAGTCATAGAGCAAGAGGACGGCCACGTTTGGTTCACTCGGTTTGTGGAAGTGCTACAGGGCTGCAGCCTGAGGGTGTGTGATGCTTCTTGCACAATGAACAAGTCACAATAGGGGATATTTTACTTCTTGCATCCTGCAGCTTGACTTGAATTTGCTTAAATAACCTCTGAAATGTGCTCTTGCAGTTTGTCAGCCTGTTCCCTGGATTAGATCTTTGATGAAAGCTTAAATCTACTCTCTGGCTCCTTTCACTACTCTCTTTCCATCCTTGACCACTTGGCTTTCCCTCATAAATCTCTCCTCCCTTCCCTTGAAGTCTTTCCTTCAGTGATTCCACCCCACCCTATGGAATTGACTGTCTCCCATATCGTTATATCAAACCTAATCTCTTTCTTGAGTTTCCACTCCTTATCAGATATATTCACTTGGGTGTGTAACAATTAATTCAGAGAGTGCTTGCCTAATAGGGGACAAGACTTCACTGTCTTTCTAAGCTAGTGCTCTCTCCTGATGCGTAGAAAGATAGACAGATAGATGGATGGATGGATGGATGGAAGGCTGGGTGGATAGATGGATAAATTGATGGAGGATGGATGAATGGATACATGGATGAACAGAAAAATGGATGGGTGGATATATAGAATAGATAGAATGGATGAATGGATGGATGGATGAATGGATAGACGGATATATGAATAGATGGATAGATTGATGAGGGATAAATGAATGGTTGGATGGATGAACAGATAGATGGATGTAGATAGAATGGATGGATAGATAGATGATAGATAGATAGGTAGATGAATAGATAGACAGAGATATCGTGCCTTCTTATTACTCATACATTAAGTTTAACATAACCTTGTTGAGGCTTCTGTTCCTATGATTCCGCGGGGAACTGGTCTCCTCAGGCCAACAATGTTCTCTGTGTTGCAAAATTCAATGCTCATCTCTTCAGAATTATTTTGTTTGAACTTTCAGGAGCATTTGATGTAGTTAACTATACTTTTCCTCTTGAGACTCTATTATTTCCTGATTTTTCTTCTAATTTATTGGCTACTTCTTCTGAGTCTATTTTGCTGGCTCTTCCTCATCTTCTCAAACTCTAAATATCAGGAAGATAGATTCTTGATCCCCCTTTCTTCTCTAATAGCGTTCTCCTCCCAGGTAACCTCATTCAGAGGTATGGCTCTGAAAAACATCTTTATGCAAATGAATAGCTGTTTGAATTTCTAGTCAAGACTCCTCTTCCGAGTTCCAGATTCAGGAATTCATTACATACTTGACATCTTTACTGGGCTAATAGATTGCACAAATTTAGTATGGACGAAAGGAAAACTGTCAAGCTAAGTAAGTTAGTAAATAAATAAATGAATAGATAAGCAGGATAACAGTACTTTTCTAGTCCCCACTCCTCCCAGTGAACAGCCCACCATCACTTTAGTTGGTCAGACTCCAAACTTACAAGCCATTCTTAATTTCTCATTTCCTTTATGCCCATATCTGATCAGTTACCATTTCCTGTTGAGTCTGCTAAACCTCCCCACCTTTCTCCATCCCATCCCCTAGCATTCGGGTCCAATTCTCCCCATCCTATAAAAGCACTTAGTATAGTACCCCAAGTTGAGTAAGTGCTAAATAACTATTTATTGGCCGCATAAATACATAAGTAAACAAATAAATGAATGCTATTTAAGCTTGAGGAAGCCTCTAAAGTTCATAAGTTCTTATCCAACATGTAACCCAGAGAGACAAGTTGTTTATAAACAGTACATTCGATTTTGATAAATGATGTCTTCTAGGTCACAAAGGTGGCTAGAAAGAGTCAGGACAAGGACAGTCAAAAATACCTGGCTTTATTCAGAACCTACTGAACCATCATGGATGGTCATGGTACTGCACATGAGGACGTGGAGAAGCTGCAGAAAGCCTACGACAGGAGCAAATTTGATCAAAGGTATGGAAAGCCGAGTCTACAAAAGAAGAGGAAGGGAGGCAGGAGTGAAGGCTCAGGCAGGACTGATGATAATTATTCAGATCACCCTGGGACAGGGCTCGGGGGGTCAAGGCGGCTGATGATTGTCGTGAATAATGGACTCAATTACACAAGCTGAAGAAACCGAAGTTAGATGAAAAAAATGCATGACTGGGTTGAGGAAACCCCACAAAGACCCTCAGAACTAGACTCTACCCGTCACTTCGCAGCATGAAAACCGAAGTTCTGAGAGTTCAGGGGCCCCTCAGGAACCCTAGACCGGCAGAAGGAGCCCAGAGTCGGCACTCCTCCGTTGCTTTCCTCGGAGGTTGACCAGTGAGAAGACACTGACATTACTACCACGGGTGGGACGAGAGATGAAGGCATGATCTACCTTAATAATTCAGCCATTTCCAAGCCTGGTACTTTTGAGAATTCTTTCAGCTTGGTACTTCAAAAATCTTGCCTCCGGGGGTTTAGCAGGAAGAAGGATGGAGCAGGAGAGCCAGCGGTGGAGATGAGGACAGGACAGGGGCAGCAGCTGCATCTCACAGCTCCAGGAATCAGGGAAAGATTGGCGTGCAGCGTCAGTGCCTGCACCACCCTCCTCCTCTCCTCCTCATGCTTCACCTGCCCCGTATAGTGGCTTCTTGCTGCCCAGTGCCCTCCTCCAGCTTTGCACTGCATCTCTTGTTCAGGACTCGATAGTACCCTCCCTGTGTTATAGACTGTGAACTTTCTGAGGCGAAGCACGGGTTTACACTTCCAGCCCTGGTGCCCATGGTCACGCACCATACCTGAACAATACATCTCTTGCTTGTCTGGGGTGTTTTCTTTCCCTCTGTTCCTCCCATTGTTCTTCCAGTCCCTCTTGCTGCTGAGGGATGAGAAAATCGATTGCAAGTGGCTGGAGTGACCTCAGGCCTGTGATTACTGCCCCAGCTTCTTTCTTAGGCTGGTGTCCTCCGGAGAAGTGACATGGTATAGAATTCCACTCTTCCTGGAGGGGTCTGTGCAAATCAGCTGCTTGACCCTCATCTTTTCAGTCTTCTGTTAATTGCCTTTGTTTCTCTTTTATCTGTGTGGTTTTTGTTAAGGCAGTCTCAAATCTCTTGTGGAAGCAGAGGTGTACAAATAACTAATAAAGAAATATCTGAGGCCATATACGTACAATCACGTCACTGTACAATCTTTTTTTTTAGGGTTTAGTTGTAATTTTTCCCCCCCAAATCAATGTTCTACCTAAAGTAATATGCCATACAAAATTTTCTCCTGCAGATCTGGAAGCACTTTCCAGTGAACATTAGAGCACAAGACACGCATTTTAAAAAAGAAATGAAACGTGAGGCTAGATTCTTTAGCAATTTGCACAGATGTGTTTTGCAACGAGCAGTGGCCTGCATTTCATTATGCATCTTTAAAGGAAGTGGTTTTGTTACAATAATTTCAGAAAGAAAAAAAAAAGCTCTTGCTTTAAATAATTACCAGCATTTCTGCAGTACAGAATGGAAACTAGAAATATTTTTATGACTGCCTTGGTAATAGTATCAGTTTCTTTGTGTTATGAATTATATCAAACATTCAAGATAGCATGTGCTATTATGAGAAACACCTGAATTATCTATATTTAGCTTAAAATGGATAATTCTCTCCCCTGACCCTAATCACCATTTATGATATACATTTTTTCATACATAGCTCATTTTAATAGAGGGATTATAACACCATAAACACCAGTGCTTTTCTTTAATTACTATCCTATATTTTGAATGAGCTCGTATTAAGAAAATGTCTTTCTTTAGGCTGTTAAAATATTTATAATTGTTGGTTAAACTTAAACCATTAAGTGAGGGAAATAATAATAGTTTTAATTTTAGTCTCAGGAAAAAGCAATGAATGATCACACCGACTGTGGCTAGTAATTGGCCAGTTGGGTTTTACAGCTAGAATTCTATTTCCTTCTGGCTTTCATAATTCCAGTGTTTATATTTCTGGAGGTGAAGGTCAGCGATGCATGCTGAGACATTCTGTTTGGATGGTAGAGTTCAAGCCATTATGTAAAGACTCACTCTGTTTACATTGTGGACAGGCAGCTGTGTGTGGGGGGCGGTCCTCTCCTAATCTAGCTATACGCGGGGGAGAGCCAGGGAGGAAGTGCTAGGCCCCACGGGCCCTGGGCTGTGTGTGTCCCTGACATGCAACCCTCATGGCCAGCCACGAGGAGAACAATAGGAAGGGAGGCCAGGAACTGTTTTGGTCTGATTTATGTAAAAGTGGAGAACTTTTTAGTGTTTCAAGGAAATTCTGCCTAGAAAACCAGAAGCAGCTAAATAAATCCTTGCGAACCACAGCAGAGGTTAGAAACCATTCTTGCTGGTTTTCAGAGTTGTTTTGCTTCTCTTTCAGCTTCCCAGGTTTAGACAACAGCCAACGGCTGGCAGAAACCTCCTGTCAACTGGTCAATGGACAGATGGCTGTGATATACAGGAAAGGTCCAGGTGGTAGACTGAAGGAAAAGCTACAGAGACATCTTATTGTCCCTATTTCCCAAAGCTTGGAGTTGGGAGGAACTAACACTGTAAGGGGGGTAGTCCCCGGGCTGGAGGTCCGCCTGGAAAGGAGCCCTGGACGGATCTCCTGCCCTGAAACCTGCCACTCCCCCAATGCTTCCAGCTGATCACCTTCACATGATTTAGAAAAGGAACTATTTGTTCCTTTTCTTTATCTATTTACCCCAATTAATGATCCATTCTAGCTGTTGTGGATTGTAACATCAATGCATTTGTTCCTCTAGACAATGGCTTTCAGAGTTAGCTATTTTTATGGACAAAGTCTCTCCAAGACAAATAAAAGCCAACCCCATGGTTCTGTCAAGTGCCTGTGTGATGGTGGGAGTCGAGTGCGTTGCTGGAGAACTTGGGTCCCGCCTCCGGGTTTTGGCCGTGAAACAAAGCCGGAAGAGCAGCCATTCAGAGTGGACTAACCACAGAAACTGCTGCTTCTTTCTCTTTCCTTGTTGTTTGTTTTTCCTTTTTTGACCCAGAGGAAGAAGAGCCATGTCCTACGTACTCCAGTTGTTCATTCTTTTCTTGTTTTCTGAATCAGAATTTCTTTGTGTTAAGTTTTAGTTAAAATTATCACTTCTGATAGAGTTTCCAGGGACTTCAGGGAGATGCGTTGGTGAGGGAGTGGAAGGGTTACTCGCAAACACCATAAAAAGGTGTAGAATTTAGTTTGTAGCAATCAACAAGCATGCCCTAATATATACACAGCCGCAGAGCATGAACAGATCATTTAAAAATAAGGAAATAGAGCAAATATGCAGAAAACTGTTTGCAGTTGTCGTCTTAGAGTTCTCCAGAGAAATAGAACCAAAAGGATGTGTATGCGTATGTATGTGTCAGTGTGTAGATAGATAGATGGATAGCTAGATAGATAGATAGATAGATGGAGGGATAGATATATAGATAGATAGACAGACAGACAGACAGATAGATAGATAGATAGACAGATAGCTAGCTAGCTAGCTAGATGGATAGATAGATAGATGTATTAGATGGAATCAGCTCATGTGATCACGGAGGCTAGCAAGTCCTAAGATCTGCAGGTGAGTCTGGACGCTCGAGACCCAGGAGAGGCAAGCGTGTAGTTCCAGTCTGAAGGCCAGCAAGCTCAAGACCCAAGAAGAGTTGGTTTCAGTTTCAAGGAAAAGCCAATGTCTCAGTCCAAAGGCTGTCAAGCAGGAGGAATTCCCTCTTATTCGGAGTAACATCAGCGTTTTCTTGTATTCAAGCCTTTGACTGACTGGACGAAGCTCACCCACATTAGGAAGCGCCATCTGGTAGACTCAGTCTACTAGTCCCAATGTTCACTTCATCCAAAAACACTCTCAGAGAAACACCGAGAATCATGTTTGACCAATGTCTGGGCACCCTGTGGCCCAGTCAAGTTGACACATAAAATTAACCATCGTAGCTGCTCAATATTAAAAAATAATATCTCCTTTTTTAACCTTTAAATTTTATAATTAAAAAATGAGTGCTCAGGGGGCCGACCTGGTGGCACAGCAGTTAAATTTGAGCACTCCATTTTGGCGGCACAGGGTTCGCCAATTTGGATCCCGGGCACAGCCCTACACACCACTTATCAAGCCTTGCTGTGGCACGTGTCCCACATGTAAAACAGAGGAAGACGGGCACAGATGTTACCTCAGGGCCAGTCTTCCACAGCAAAAATAGGAGGATTGGCAGTCATGTTAGCTCAGGGCTAACCTTCAAAAAAAAAAAGAAAGAAAAAAAAGAGTGCTCAGATACGTTGCTGATGGGCTTATAAATAAGTATAAGCCTTATTCACTTGAGAAAATTACTTATTTACTTAAGAAAGCTAATTGGCAAGAATCTTAAATGTTTGTAATCTTTGATTCAGTCTTCCTACTTCGAGGAGTCTTTCTAAGATGATAATCTCAACACGTGGAAAAACAAGATGTATGCCAAAATCTTTATCATCTTGTATTTATAATAGTAATAAAAATAAAGTAAATGATCTAAATTTTCAACAGTGTAAAAATGAATAGTTACGGCATGACACATTTAGGCAACTAAAAAGCAAAAACTCATTAAAATGTGTGCAAATTTCCCAAAAATGTGCTCATGTGTGGTGAAAAACACAGCATTATAATTACTATATAAAATATGCATTAAAAAAGACTAAAAATATGCCCAAAATATTAGCAAGCAAATATTTTGTGATAGTAAATCTATGGCTGCCCCTATTTTTATCTTTTGTATGTTTTTATTTTTAAAAAAAGGACTTCATTTGACAATGCAGCTCAGTTCAACTCCTTGTTTCTTATTTTACCACTATTTCAAATAATATAAATAGCAAAAATAATTTTTTAAGTTTAGAGAATACTACCTAGATGAGACAAAAAACATTCCCCTGTAGAGTTTATTGTAACCAGACTCAAACAGCTGTTCTCTAATTATTTCACTTGGCAAATATTTTTGGACCATTTTCTCTAAATGAGGTACTATACAAGAGGCCTTGTCCACCCAAGAGGAAAGAGTCCTGTAGACCTTTGCTTTGTTTTGTTAATCCATGTATTGGGCACTTACTCATAAATTTATGTCAGAAGATAAAGCTTAGGTTAGCAGCATCGAATAATGAACATTCGGTACTCAAAATGTTTTCTTGACCAAATGGAGAACGTAATAAAAGATGCTGCAAACTAAAAAGTTTATGTTGCAAATGCTACATCAATTCTTTTTATTATTAGCTTAGTATTAATATTCTCGTGGACACAGTCTTGTTGAAATAGCAATATTTAGTAATGCACAGCTCTTCTCTCTAGGTCTTGCAGACCGTTCTCAGGAGCAGATAGAACAATGGATCTGTAGTGAATGAAAAGTGTTCTGAAACGTCGAAAAGTCCATCCACATGGGAGAGAAAAAAAGAGTCAGAAGATTTAATCCTGGAATCAAAGTTATTCTCCTTCAAAAATATATATTGAACTCAGTTCTATGATTTTTTTAGACACAATTCTCCACGTAACTGCCTTTGGTAAATACAAGATCAATGCTGGGCCCCATCTGGGAGGGCCCGTTGCCAATACTGTGATACAGACCTTACTTGGTGTCGCCATTTTCTTCCCACTTAAAGCATCATCCACGAAGTTACAAAATCAGTCCATGGATGCCAGTGAGGGATGAAAAGATTATAACACAAAATAATGACAGTAATAACAGTAACTCCACGTAACTCATTTTGAGCCCAAGATTGACATGCGAACCACTAACCTGGACCATATTCCTGTGGGATGCTATTATCTCAAGCAGCCCCATCCACTTTCCTTTCTGGCTTCTTTTAGACATAATTCCTTTTCTTTCCTTTAATTTTTTGCCTAGTCATGTAATTTTTAATCGGATTTCAAGCTTGGTATCTACTTTCTTATGGAGCTACAATAAACCTCAGCACACCTCCTTATCAATAAAGTCTCAGTCACTTTTCATCCTGATAGGTTTCATATGACACGTTTTCACAGACAATGTCTTAAAGACCTCAGCATACATCTCCTGGTATGGATACGCCATCATGTTAGAGACTGAGATATGGACGAATGCTTTAAGAATCCTCATGTAGTGTGTCTATTGTGAAAACTGCTATAACATAGGGCAAGATGTGTGTGTTTGGTGGGGATAGAGTTTCAGCTGGGGAAGATGAAAAAGTTCTGGAGATGGGCGGCGGTGAAGGCTACTCAGCAACGTGAATGTACTCAGTGCCACAGCACTGTACATTTAAAAGTGGTTAAAATGGTAAATTTTATGCCATATGTATTTCACCACAACAAAAATGTAGAAGAAAATAGTGTGTTTTAGCTTCAATAACGTTAAAAAATTAGAACGCTGTGGCACGTATGAACAGATTTTTATCTATAAATTGGTATACATCTCTTCATCAATTTTTGCTCAGCTGCATGCATTCTTCCATTCGACCTGGGATGACTATTAGTGCTTCATTACAAACTGGAGCGGGAAGGGCACAGGTGAATCAATTCCTACCTATTGACTGTGGTGCTCCTAGACTCGATTCCTTTTCCAAAGGGGGCTGCTAGCATGCCAGAGATATCTGCAACACATTCTGGGCTGTCAAAGAGCCCGAGCAGAAACCCATGGTGGTCTGGGGGGTCGGTCAGCAGCTGCTTGTTGCAAGCTCAAAGTTTAAATGTAGCGTTCGTGCAGCCATTGAACTCTCCATACTACATCATGCTATTGCTATAAAACTAACGCTATCAATCAGGTAACAATTGAATTAAAGCCAAACTCCCCGAATACCCCTTTCTTCCTTTGGTCTCATGTGTCTCAGGCATGATCCGAGAACCCCCGAGGTCTGTCTCAGTTCATGAATCAGTGCCACACAGTGTTTGAGGGTCTGGATTCAGAACATCTACTTCCCATCCAGGGAACCAATAAACATCATTGACAAAAGTCTCCTTGGGGCAGGCTTCAAGCCACAGCCATCTCCGTGTGAATACCTTGAAGGGCACGTTAGAACTGAGATGGAAAAGAGGAACAAAACAATGATTATGTCTTCTAAAATCGGATTTGTGCTCCCAGACCTCTGTTGCTATGGCAACGAACGCAGCATCCTTGTAACTCATCAAAAAATGCATTTCATTCATGGAGAACTTACATTTCAGGGCCGTTGATGGAGATTAAATGAGTTTGAGCACGTTAAACACTTAGCAGAGGGCCCAGCACCAAGAAAATGCCTAGTAAATGCTAACACTATTAACATGAAACTCCCTTTAATTCACCGATTTATTGAACACATCTGTACCCTGCAGAGGGTTTTAGACGATGTCAAAATAAAAGACCAAACTATAAAATATTGACTGATGGAACTTGCTATCTTTGGTTAGATATCAGATTTACAGCAAAATAAGACAAAATAACATGAAAAGAGGAAATCACCTTAAAGGGGCAGATGCTTTAACAATATGACAGTTACTGTTTCCTGTGGACTGCCTCTGTTTCCAACACTGCATGCATTATCTGGTTATTCACTGTCTGTGACAGTCCCTCAGACACACGGGGAAACTGAGGATCGGAGAGGAAGCTGGAGCACCACCAGCGGTCAGGGCAGAGCAGGGTGCTTGCTCCCTCAGGCCGATGTTCTGGGTGTCTGTGCACTGACACATTCCCTGTGATACTGGGGCAGCAGCTGGCGAGGACCATTCTCACCATGGCTCAAAGTCTTGGATTAATGATGCTGTGATATTGTGATTGAAATAAGAAATCTATACTTAGTCTTCTCCCCCATTTTTGGCACAGGGCCCCTAAAACCTTTGGAATGTCCTAAGTGAAAGATCAAGGTGTCTTTTGTTATGTTAACAAGGTGATTTTTGGTCCTCACCTAAGGCTGGAGGCTGGTTGCCAGGAGAACCAACCATGCGATTAGAGGGTTGGCACTTTTAGTCCCACTCCACTGACCACCAGGGAGGGGAGAGGGGCTGGAAGTTAAATCAATTGCCACTGGCCAACGATTCAATCAATCGTGCATATGTAAAGACGGCCCCATAAAACCCCAGAATGACAGGGTTCACAGAGCTTCCTGATTGGTGAACACGTGTTGATTTGGGGAGGGTGGTGAGCCTGGAAAGGACATCAAAGCTCTGCACCCATTCCCCATAACTTACCCTATGCATCTCTTCCATTTGTCTGTTCCTGAGTTATATTCTTTTATAACGAAGTGATAACCTAGTAAATAAACTGTTTCTCTGAATTCTGTAGGGTTGTGGGAACCTCGGATCTATAGCCAGTTGGTCAGAAGCACTGGTGACAAACTGGACTTATGATTGACAGCTGAAGCGGCCAGGAAGAGGGAGGGGCAGTCATGTAGGACCCAGTCCCTAACCTGTGGAATCTGATGCTCTCTCCAGGTAGGTAATGTCAGAATCGAGTGTAATCGCAAGACAGCCAATGGATGTCAGAGAGTTGCTTGGCAATGTGTTAAAAAAAACCACACATGGGAATTGGTGTCAGAATGGTAGAAGTGGTAGTGTTTCAAAGACTTGTTCTTTTGGGATATACTGCACGCATCGATAGTTCGCCTGCCTGTGAGCGCTGAGCAGGGATTTCTGAGGCAATGGCAGCCCCACTGGGGTTGAGTTGAGATGCTCTGGTGTTGAGGTCACCTAAGCCCACTGAAGTAAATCGTGATTGGTCTCCCCATGTTCCACACTAATAACATTAAGTCCATTTTAGTGTGTAATTGATGCTTTTCTCCTGCTACTGAAATTAATTTGAACCAGATGCCCTGACTTAGAATATTCCCAGTGTTTGCCTCATTGAGTCTTGTTTTCAACAGAGTCTCTCTCTGCCTTGAGAATTTTAGTAGAGAAGGTAGATGGCTTTACTACCTCTCCAAGATTAAATTCCTTCTTGACAATATTTACTTTCTGATATCTACATAGAAAGATGTAGAATTATCAAAATCTAAGGTTCACAGGGACATTCTAAGTCTTCACCTCACCATCAACTCTGTTACACATGTTTTACCCATCACAGTACTTCTGACAAAAATGGCTTCCTCTCCAGACCGCTGTGATGAGAGTTTTGCTGTGGTTTGTTTATCTGAGTATGTCCTAGTTTCATGATTTCTGACTGTTCCATTTTCCACCCTTGAATAAGTATCAGTTTTTCAATTTCCATCTTAAGGTGTCAAATTCAGCTTCAAATTCTGGTTTACCCATTTACTGGATGACAACTTTTCTGAATCTCTGTTGCCATAAATGTATAGATAGTAGTACCTGATTTTTAGGATTGGAAATAATACATGTATAACATTTCTGTCATGGTGTCTGGCATTACATGTAGTCTGGCCTTGCAAATAATCACTCTGTTGCACGTGACTTTGGTTATGACATCATCCCACTGGTAAGGACGTGCTAGCCCCCGCCTTGTCACCTCTTTCACTTCCACTGCTGGTTTGTGGGGAAGAGATGACTTTACTTGCTGCGTAGTACTTCTTGAGCCTATGCTTGAGTTCTAAGCACATTCCATACACTATCTCGTTTAACCCCAACAACCACCACCCTGAGATAGGTACTACTATCTCCACTCAGCAGATGAGCCCACAGAATCACAGTGAGTTTCAGTAATGGTCGCACAGTAGCATCCTGGAACAGACATGAAGACACGGGTGGTCCTGCCCCCGGGCATGTGTTGCGAGTCATTACCTCAGAGCTGCCTCTGAAAGGATCACGTTTATTTTTATGTAACTGATCCTATTTCTTCTGACCCCAATGCATGGGTCTCTCCTGATATATTTGGATTCTAATTCAACTATTCCACTCATGTATCTAATTCCTCTACTTTCTTTAAATCATTAGCAAAATTGAATCCACATGTCATTCAACTTTTACGGTAACTGCTCATTAAAGGTCGAAAAAAACTTATTGTGATGAAAATAACCACCCTTTATTTCTCAGGTCTGACATCCTGGCTGATTAAATAATACTATTTAAAAATAAACATTCACTGATATTCTCTAGCATCCATTCAATTCCATAAGAAAAACTGAAAGCATAAATGAAATGATTATACAGTTAAATCTGAGGCATAGACCCTTGTCTTGCTTCCAGAGTGAGCACTTGAGGTTCTCTTGCAGGCCCCCAGGCGACAGGAACTGTTGCCTGCAGGGCAAACAGCTGAGGGCCTCAGAATCTACTTCCCCTGGCACCTTGTCCAGCAATGGACAGGTTGCTGAGGCTGGATATGGATGTCCAACTCCGGCACCCTCGATGGAGACTACTGGAGGCTGATTTATACTCCAGGCCTCGTGGGGTCAGACTGCTGCCAGGGTCTCTGCTGCTCTGCTCCCTCCTCCCCCCCCCCCACCTCCTTCTCTTCCCCTCCTCTCCTCTGTCGTAGTTTTTCAATGACTTGTTATTTGGGATCTTGTTATTTGGGATATACTTAATACATTTAGTTTTGCCAGAGTATGGTCATTCATTAATACGTGTGTAATACAAATTTTGATGTAATCCACAGGGCCAGAAGTCCCCTAAGCCTTGGACGTCATTCTTACTTGACATCCAAGTAAGATGGTTCTCGACTCCCTCTCAGGAAGTGTGAAAAATTCACCAGCTTCACTGAATTAAAATTAAATTCAGGTATCTGTATTCTAAAACTCCTCCACCCTCCTTGGTGGATGCTGGTTTTTTCTCTTGCTCTCTTTTTTTCCAGAATTTTCTTTCACCTCTCCTCTCCTCTCAACTCAGAACTACCCTACCCCAAATCAATAGATAAACAACCAACCAAACAACATGCAATTGCACCTCTTTTCCATGGGCATCTCCCACTGCTTCTCTTTGTACACAGGGCCACCTCTGCTCTTGCTGGACCACTCTTTGCTTGAAGGAGTCCTGGGGAGACCCCTGTGAGGAAGGTCGGAACTCAGTATGTTACGAGAGGAAATGGCGTTAAGTGTTCAGTGGATACACATGGTGACAGCCCTGGAGACACAGGTCACTGCAGAGGATGTCCTAAGGTCCCTGCCATCCTGGAGAATGTCCCCCAAAGTCCCCGGGTGAAGCGGTTAACTAAGCCTTGAGGCGGCCAGCAGAAGGCCTCACAGGCACTCCCTCATCCTTCGCCTTGCTTCTCTGGGGTCAGGTGGCTTTTTCATCTTTGATTTTAATGCCTATAATCCTCGAGCTTGCAGTCCCACAGCATGATGGCCAACCTCAGAGAAAAAGGTAGCAACGTTTCTGGAAATAAGGGGGGCTGACTACAGGAGGGATTGCATTAGAATGACTGAAGGTGAGTCTCAAGGGCTTCTCCTCTCCAGCTTATCAGATGCTCCAGGGTCCTTACTTCCTTTCCAATGTTAGGCCAACGGGTACATGTTACCGAGATCCTGAGTCAGGTCTCCTTCTCCTGTCACTGTGGGTGTTGCCAGCACTCACATTCAGGGCTATGCGTCTTGAGGCATGTTGTGAACTAAATGTTGCGTCCCTCAAGATTCACGTGTTGAAACCTACCCCCAAAGTGATGGTGTTAGGAGGTGGGGCCTTTTGGAGGAGATAGATCATGAGGGTGGAGCCCCCATGAATGGATTAGTGTCCTTATAAAAGAGACACAGAGAGCTCCCTCGCTCTTTCCACCACGTGAGGACACAGTGGGAAGATGTGGTCCATGAACCAGGAGGCGGGTCCTCACCAGATACCGAATCTGCCACCACCTTGGTCTTGGACTTCCAGCCTCCAGACTGTGAGAAATAAATGACTGTTGTGTATAAGTCACCCAGGCTATGGTATTTTGTTACGGCAGCCCAAATGTACCAAGACAAACGCTCTCACAGTAAAGATGCTGGTCATGATGTGCGCCTTTACATGAATGGAGCACAGGTCATCTGCGTCGTGCACTACTGAGGAAAGAGTAGAACAAAGAACCCTCAAACATTAGCTCTGCAAGGTGTCTTCTTGGGGGGTGTACTGGAAATTCATCACACAATAAGCTAACAGCCATGAACCCCCAGCTTGGACCTGACCCAGAGCTGCTATGAGTCATCGGACACCCCCCTGCTCACTTCTGCCTGGAATTCACTCTGCCCTGAGCCTCCTCCATGCTCACATCATCTTCACTTCCAGCAAAGTGGCCACTTCACTCTCCTTCTTCCCAAGTTTGTTCTGTCCGTCCTTCAAGGGCTGGGGAAGTGAATCAAGTATTTCAGCTTATAAAATCTCCCCCAGGTTGTCAGTCACAGGAGGTAGAAAAGTGAAAGAAAATGCAGAGCAACATGAGGGAAAATAAACAATTTAGATACCTCCTCTCCTTAGTTATTTTCAGAAAGTATTGGAAGATAATACCTCTGTGGCTAATCAAGAGCCAATTTATAATCATCACGCCTGCTTAAGCAAATTAAAATAAGTGCCTAAAGTATGGCAATCAGGACAAAATGTGGCTCGGGAGCTATCGTTGATGGGTGCTTTCAAAAGAAATGTCACTCTGATGGAAGTATTCTGAGTCCCGGTTGGTGACACATAGTAGTGTTTTTTGCTGATCAGGTAACTTTGTCCTTGGAACTAGAGAGAAGGGATGGCTTTCCCTCCATCCTCTTGGATTCTGTGACTAGGCCCAAGAATCAAATTGAAAAAAGACAGATTAACAGGGGAAGAGTGTACAGATTTTATTTGACTTTGATTGTTTGCGTACATGGAGGCCTTCATATATAAGAGTGAACACCCAAAGAAGCGGACAGGCTTGACAACTTAGACACAATTTTAACGAAGAATGATAAATTGCAGAGACTGACAAAGGAAAAAGAGATTTGGGCTTGGGGCAGTAAACTGTGGGACAGTGACCAGGAAATCATGGGGCAACTAATGGAAGCTCAGGGTTGTTTCAGTAGGTGTGTTTGTACAGGTCGATTCTGGCATCCATAAGAATGTTCTGCTCTTCCTGGTCCAGGGCCAGCCGGCCCGGTTCTCACAGGAAGTTTGATGACCTGCTTTAGGTAGCAGGAGGGAGGTCAGAGAGCCCTTCCAGCATCTACGGCTACTTTCAGTGCAAAATAATCAAAAAGCCAATTCTGCGTATTTTGCGGTGGCGTGTCTTGAACCCTCCTTCTCCCCTAAGTTATCACGCCCTAGTTATAAATCAGTAGAGAGTGTTAACCTGAATGAAGGCAGCACAGTTTTGAGGATGTGGCTCATTGCCCATCAAGCGTGGCCTGGTAGCTTCCACGGTCCGCAGGCAGAGCTGGAAAGCTCAGAGACACCGCCCTTCCCTTGGAGATGCTCCTGGCTGAGGCCAGCGAGAAAGTGTGGGTGTTTATTCATGTGTACCAGAGCAGTGGTAACTGCCCTTTGTTTCCCCACACACCAGGCATTCTAAGATATCTCAAATTGTTTTTACTCAACTGGGTGCTGTTATTTATAATAAGGAATATATATTTGGTCTTTGTCCAGCTTCTGGCACAGAACTCCCCAAACCCTTGGAATTTCCTAACCAATGAGAGCAATGGGAGCATCTTTTGTTATAATATTTGGCCTTTTGTCCTAGGTTCCTGAAGTAGCTCCAGAATCCTAAATGTGAAAGGGCTGTCTTCTTATTCATAACAAGCCCCTTTCATCCACAGCTGGGTGATGACAATGAGGTGACTTTGGGAAAATCCCTAAGGATGGGGGCTGGTTGCCAGGGGAACCAAACATGTGATTAGAGGGGTGGAATTTTCAATCTCAAACCAGTCCCCTCTGCCTCGGAGCGGAGATGAGCTGGAGGTTGGATCAATCACCAATGACCGATGATTTAATCAAGCATGCCTATGAATGGAGCCTCCATAAAAACGCAAAGGATGAGATCTGGAGAGCTTGGGTTGGTGGACATGTGGAGGTGCTGGGAAGGTGGTGTGCCCAGAGACGGCATGGAAGCTCCGAGGCCCTCCTCCACACCTTGCCTTGTGCATGTCTCCCATTTGCCTATTCCTGAGTCATATCCTTTTATAACAAACCAGTGATCTAGTAAGTAAATTGTTTTTCTGAGTTCTGTGAACTGCTCTAGCAAATTAATTGAAGCTGAAGAGGAGGTCATGGGAACCTCTGATTTACAGTCCATCAGTCGGAAGCCCAGGCAACAACCTGGACTTCTGTTTGGCTTCAGAAGTGGGTGAAGTTAGGGACAGTCTTATGGGACTGAGGCCTTACCTTAACCTGTGGGATCTGAAGTTATCTCTAGGTGATGGTGTCAGAATTGAGGTCAATTGTAGGACACCCAGCTGGTGTCACAGAATTGCTCGAAGTGTGAAAAACCCACCCATCTGGTGTCAGAAGTGAAGCAGTGTCGTAGCAAAGTACTGAGACCCAGCAGAGGAGCGTGTGCTTTCTCTTGCATCAACAATGCCCCCAATCCCCCCAAAACAAAACAAATCACCTCTAACAAAGTAGGACACAGTTTCAGTAGCCAGCGTGCAAATAAAGGCTCGGGTGTGCGTGCTACATCTTCAAAAAGGGGAATTTTCCTCTTCTAGAACGACATTCAGAACGTGTCTTCGTTTTTTCCTTTATTCCAGATGATCTGTTCCTTTTGGTCTTCAGACCCTGCTGTATTTCACTGTGCTTACCACCAGTGCATCTGCAGTGAAATCTTATTACAGCCAAAGCAGGATGTCTCCTGGCCTTTGTTTCATAGAATTCGATCAGTCATTTATTCTGAGGTCAAACATGTGGAGTTTTTATGGCATCTTTACCACCAATTCAATTCTATTACATTCAAAAAATATTTTCTGAGCTCCCACTTTGGGTGGAGTGTTGTTCTTGACGCCTGTGTGTGGAGAAATGAAAGGCACACCCTTGACCTTTCAGGAAACCCACAGGCAGTCCCAGCAACCATGAGCATCTGCTGAGTATATAGCACGTGCCAGGTACCAGATCCAGCGAGTTACATGGATTAATTCATTTAATGTTCAGAACAACTCCAAGATGCGTATTAACAGAACTATCTAGTAAATGCACAGTCCTGCTTGCAGATGAGCAATCTCTCTCATGTGGTTGTGCACCTCGCCATTTTACCCACTGCCCAGCCCCCACTTCGTATTTATGGGGCATCAGTGGGACACAGAGTTCAGTGTTAGACCCTGATAAAAACGAGACGTGCAATGTATCCCCTGCCTTCCATGGCTGGCAACTGCTGGTAAGAGTGAATGTGGACGGACTTTTGAAAATATGTTTGTAATTATCTATAGCAGTCTATGCTCAGGTCGTAACGAGGAAATCAGGAGCAAAGACAAAAGGCGCTATCCTGGTTCAGAGGAGAGTGAGACCAGTGGCGGAGGGGAGGGACATCCCGGAAAAGAATTTTGGGAGAAGATGGGATTCGAACTGCCCTGAGAGGAAGGTCAGATTCAGGTACTCTGAGGTCAGTCCACTTTTAACCAAAACTGAGCCCTGTGGATTCATTCAGAGTCTTCTAAATCCTCACTCCCATCTCCTTCGAGGTCCTCTAAGGACGACACCCATCCCCCATCACCTGATTTGGGGAATACAGGGTAAGGTTCTTATGAGCAAAGAATTCTTTTCAAATTGCCTTTCCCTTATTTTGTTGATTTTGCTTTTACAGCTACCGGTTAAGTCATAGCCATGCTAACCACCCTAAATTAAAGCATGAGGAAAGTTCAGTGACTTAAATAACAATAGAAGGAGAGTGGAGGGCCCTCCTTGGAACACAGATGGTAAATTTGCTTAGTTTTTGACAAAGGTCCTTGCACCTTAAACAGATCAGTGGATGATATTCCACTGGGAAAGATCAAAAGTATTTGGAATACATATGAGATATGCACAGAAAATTTGAAAATGTGAAGTAACATGGTTGTGATGGCAAGAGTGCTTTCTTTCCAGAGAGCATGAGGGACACTGAAAGTGAGGGTGTCCAGACAGGGTGGGGAGGGGGATTAAGCAGGACAGTGAGGACTTAGAGTAGGGGTTTGGAAGGCTTTGCTGAGGGCAAGAAGTGACAGTCACTAAGGAGTGTGACAGAAGTGCCTCATGAAGTCCACGGAGTGTTTTCCAGAAAGCATTCTTAGAAATCAGAGAATTGTAGAATTTTAGGGTGGCAAAGAGCGATAATTCTCTTCAGACAAGATATGAGACAGTGGAGCATGCCAACCCAGAACTGAGTTCTCTGCGCTTGGTGCTGGCTCCTGAGACCAAAAGGCAGGAAGGTTGAAGAATGATTTAATAACAGTAAAGTCCTTGGAGGTTTCCTCTGGGGACAGAACAGATGAAAACAGGTTAGAGACGCAGCATGAGGATTTGGGCTGGAGATAAAAACGCATTTCAAGGCCCTGGGTCTCTAAGGCGCTGTATCATCTCACCAGTTCCATCTATATTAGCATCCTCTGTTTTCTGAAACCATATAGCGCTTTTTCTATGTATCACTCTTTTGATCACTTAATCATATAGTCGATTTTGTCTGTAACTTAAATGTTTCAAACGTGCGTCTTTCTTCTACAATCACACGAAATTGGCCCAGGTCCTGGGAGAGTTACTTGACTCTTTTGGACAGGTCTCAGGACTTAATCATCTATTCTACCCTTATTAAACTTCTGTGAAATAAGCAGAGCAGGTATTTTTAACCCCCTTTTCAGATAAAAATGTACATATGGAATGGAGCTAAGCAGAGCGTAAACAGAGAGGGGATTCAAGGTCCCGGCTGTCTGCTCCCCACGCCGCTTCCCTGCATGCACCTGTTTATGGCATGATGAGGTCTCAGTGAACACTTCCTAGGAAGTGAGTGGGTCCATCAAATAAGCTTCTTCTTCAATACTGAGTTGATGAAGGAAGACAGTAGGGTTTTGTTAAACTTACTGGTCTGTCATTTTTCATTTGTGATGTAAGAACTAAATTTTTTTTAAATCAGATGTATTTTCTCAAGGATATCTACTACTTCTTTCCCACTTTTTAGCTCTCTTTAAAGTTCAGAAGATGGTAGTTAAATATATATGATAAAGAGAATAAAAATAAGAACCTCATCTGGCCCTATGAAGTTAGAACTGGAAACATTTTGTCAGGTTGATATCATTGTGAATGAATTATAGCTCTGGATGGAATGTTTTTTTTTTTTTAAAGATTTTATTTTTCCTTTTTCTCCCCAAAGCCCCCTGGTACATAGTTGTGTATTCTTCGTTGTGGGTCCTTCTAGTTGTGGCATGTGGGACGCTGCCTCAGCGTGGTTTGATGAGCAGTGCCATGTCCGCGCCCAGGATTCGAATCAATGAAACACTGGGCCGCTTGCAGCAGAGCACGCGAACTTAACCACTCGGCCACGGAGCCAGCCCCTCTGGGTGGAATTTTTAAAAATTGCTTCTCCAGTGCAGTTTTAAATTTGCTTGTACCCCTCCTGAGAGAGACAACTATTTAGCGTAACGGCACCCACTGTCTCGACATTCTTGGACAGAGGATAGGAAAGTCCCTTCTAAATTGAATTATTGTACTTTCAGATACATACTCTAATACTGCCTTAAATATTTCTTCCCCCCCAGGAATATTTTCTTTCACATCTATTGTCATTTCATCACTAATGTGTCTTTGCGTCATTGTCACTTTTTATTTCTTTACTTCTCTTTTCCCATAATCACTTTTGAGGTTCCCATCTTGATTCTCACTCTGTGCCAACCTGCTGTTGACATCTAGGCACTTAAGATTTTCAAGCAAGGTATTTTGGGAAATCTGGGATTTCTTTATTTGCTCATCTTCAAATCCAACTCTACTCACTATTTTTTAACTGTAATATCATATCGAAAGTCTGTTCTATTTTACTTTTCATTGATGCTCCAATTAACAGCAACTACACCTGGATTTACCACAAATATACCTGGATTTACCACCTATTCCAAGGTGAATCTACACATTGCTAAAGACAGAGAAAAGGGAAAAAGAAAAAGCTCAAATTATAAAGGAAAAGAACTTATTTGCAAAACTAATTTCTGAATTTCAAATAGTATAATCTCTTAGGTAATATAAAGCACAACCCGATTCTAATGTAACAGTGGAGTCATGACACGGGGTCTAGTGAAACTGGGTTAAATCTGGACCTGAATGCTGTTTTGTTATTTCCAGGCGTGATTTGAAGATGGTAAGATTTGTCTTCCTACATTTTGACTCCATTTCCACAGTGAGTCTTTTTTTCAGCTCCTGCTCCTAACCCCAGCATATGCCCTTTGTTCTCAGCCTGAAACTCTGCTTTGGACCAGGTATTCTGTTAAGAGAAACCACCTAACTAACTCCCACTAACTCACGTGTAGACAATGCGAGTGCACCGCCATTCTTCTTAGAGTCATACATCAGCTATGTGATTGGAGGGTGACTTTGGGGATAGAACAAATGAAAACAGATTGAAAATGTAGAAAGAAGTATTTAGGTTACAGAGGAAGTGCATTTAGAGGCAATGAATTAGGATGATATAACAATGGATATTCTAAACCTGAAGCCCCTGAGCTCACCAGGGTCTGAGAGAGCGAGTAGCCTCTGTCCGCATATGGTGGCCATGGAGTCTGCTCTCAGTGGTCATCATTTTACATCGCAGAGAGTTATAAGTTCACCCAACAGTTGCACTGGCACCAAGAGACCAAGTGACTTGCTTTCATACCATGACTCGTCCCCTTCCAGCTCTTTCTTGCCGGAAGGTTTGCTCCTTGTTGTTTCCAGCCTCCACTGGCCAATGTCTGCCGTCTGTCTTAGTTAGCTCAGGCTGCCACAACAAAATCCCATAGACTGGAGGCTTAAACAATGGACATGTGTTTCTTGGAGTTCCGGAGGCTGAGAGTCGAAGATCAAAGTGTTGCCGCACATTCAGTGTCTGAGGAGGATCTGCTTCTTGGTTCATAGACCTCATCTTCCCCTGTGTCCTCACGTGGTGGAGAGAGAGTGAACTCTGATTTCTCTTCTTCTTCTTGTAAGGGCACTAATCCCATCGAGGGGCCCCACCCTCATGACCTCGACTAAACCTAAGCACCTCCCACAGGCACCAGTTCCTAACACCTTCACCTTGGAGGTTACGGAGCCAACATGGGAATGTTAGGGGGCCTCAAATATTCAGCTGTAGCAGCATGATTGTCTCATGGTGCAGAGCACACTGACTAGACTACAGAATCTTGTTCCTGGTGCCTGGTGCTCACTTGGGTTTTGTGTCAGGTTTCTGTGTCGGCCGTGTGCTGAGGGCTCAGTTACAGAAACGAAAGGCGAGGCTCCTTCCTCAGGGAGACTACAGTCCCATGGGGGAGAGGTACAGATCAGGCGGCCTCAACACTGCTAATTATTGGCAAGACAAGTGTGGCCAGTTTGCTTTGGCGGCTGGAAGAGGTACTCTCACTTGAGGAGGGGCAATGGAGCCGGGCAGGAGAACTTGAGGAAGTTCTTTGTCTCATTGAGAAGGCTGAATGGATGCCACTTAAAAGGTCTGGGGTGGGGTGTACATGGGGATCCAAGACACATCCTAAGGGAGGGGAGAGCAATCCTACTGTGCACCCAAAGCCAGGAAACCGGGCATGGAGGGGACAGCTGACTGCCTGCCACTATGTCTCACATATTGGGCTAGTGTACCTCAGCTCAGAGCTGCCCTCTGCCCTCTTCACCTGGGCAGTGGCAGAGCCACTCTGCAGGGACAATGTATGGTTTTTTCAACACTTGCAGGACCAGCTTCATCAGGCTGTCTCAGAGACGCCAGCACCACCTGCCCCGGGACCCCTCTTCAGAACCAGAGTCTTGGCCCCACCGGGACCTCGCCTCGAAGCTCAGGGACACCAGCAGCATTTAAACAGTGGCACCTCACCCCCTCAGAGGTCTGAATCTGAGCTCCTCGGGGCCCCTCCCTCAAGCCTCGGAGATTGAATACTTCTCTTCTTCTTTGCCCTACAGCTCAAGCAGGGGTGGCCGCCACCACAATTGCTCCCTCCGTGGTCCAGTGGTGTGATTTGTTCCCTTCCAGTTACATCGTTAACAGCTTGAGGCCTAGTCAACAAGTGTTTCCACCATTTTTCTTTGTTCAAATAACTGGTGTCTTTCTGTCTCCTTTTGGATGCACACATAGACAAATACATTATCTATGGCAACATTCTCCTGAAATTTTTCCCATGCATTATTTACTGTTGTTTGTGTTGTTTTACGAGCTTGTGAACATGTATGTAAAATTGATGTCCATAAATTTTAATGTCTGTATAATACTCAAGGCTTGACTCTGGGCTGGTTTATCTAAACATCCTCCTGGGGATGGACCTGATTAAGCTGGTAGCAGTCGCTCCAGCTACATTTACTCATTTCTGAGGGGACTTTAGAGATTGGTGTGCATTGTCCAGGTTTGGCCAAATTTGGAACAAATCCTATATTTCTATGCTTTCACATGAACACTCCTTTAAATCTAAATTCTGTATGCAAAGAATCGTTTTGATGACTAATTTTTAACCAGCCAAAAATATTGGCCATGAAAAAGAAAGGACTAATTGACAAATTTTTAATGTTTTTAGTGTTCCAATTTTGACCACGTGTTATCTGAAATGGCATGTTGTTTTATTTCTTGGTTGTTTTCCTCATGGGAAGTCATTTGTCAGCGTTTTCCTTGAATGCGAGAGAGAGTGGAAGTGTGGGTCATTTGGGGTATGCCAAAAATGGCTGCTTATCAAATCAATTTGTCAATATAAAGTGTCCCACTTTAATTAATTTACTTAATTCATTATTTCACTTCAATTCACTTAAATTCATTATTTCCATTGTTCTATTCAATTCCATTTATTTCCATAAATGCAATCCATTTCTATTATTTCAGACTGTTTTACAAATATTTTTTAAAATACGTTTTTCCAAGTTCCAACTTTATGCCTTATTTAATGTTACAGTCTGAAATGAGTTAGCCATGATTGATTTCACTCTCCTGGTAGATGAAATTTCAATTTGTATATGAGTAAGGATTGTTAAATTATCATAGATTATGAAAAGTAGATAAAAGTTAGCTTCTAAACTCTCAAAGCTAAAAATTTAATATAGTAACAATACTTTAAGTTGAATACATTAAATAAAAAATAAATATCTTCTATTATACTCAGTATCTCTTGCTGTAGTATTTGATGAGTGCTCATAAAAATAAAATACTACAATTTCTTCCTCTGGAAAATTTGTCTTCATCAGTTTCTCACATTCCAAAAGTTGAGCAGAAAAAAAAATTAAGAAAGAAAGGGGCAAAAGAATTTGACCAAGTATAAATAATTGTATGAGAATTCCAAAATAAGAAATCGTCTTTACCGAATTGAATTATTGGCTCTGTTCTTCACTCTTCTCTGTGTCTACCCTGTGACACGTAACTCTGAAGGCCCTACGACAGAAGTTGGGGTGCACCTCTCCGCCCTCTTCACAGTCAGCTCGGCTATGTAATTTCCTTTGTTCAGTGGGATCTTGACAGACAGGACAAACGCAGGAACTTGAAATATGATTACACAGCGGGGCTTGCTCTCTTGAACCTCTGCCGTCACCAAAAGAAGAGCATACCCTGGCCATCCTTTGGGTCCAACAAATCTGAGAGACTGGTAATGAGGACTCAAGTCATACACCCACACACTGAAGGAGAGCCACCCCACAGTGCTCAGGTCTGTGGGACTAAATGATAGTAGCTGTAAACCACTCAGCTTTGGGGCCATCTGTTATGCAACATTGTTGTGCCAATAGTTAACAGATACATGCAGACGTTAATTGTATATAACAGAGCCAACACTCAGATCTCTAAGACTAACTGAGTTTTGGGGTCATTTTTACATAATATTCTTGTGCCAATAGATACATATAGACATTATCCATCACGATGGAAATCATATATAGCCATATTTATATTGGGACGAAGGGCTTGGGATTGGCGTGTGGAAAAGCCAATTTAGGAAGGATGAGAAACTGAAGATCTGAGTAACTTTCTGCCCAAATTCCCACAACAACAAATTTGTTGATTCAAAACTGGAAATTCAGTCTAATTCTTTCTCCAAATCGAGAGGTCAATAATAGCAAGAATTCAATCCATCTTTCTCTTTCTTCTCTCTCTTTCTCTCTCTTCTCTCTCTTTCTCTCCTTCAGACAACATTCCTCACAGGGACTTTTGTGGTTGCGTTTTGTGAAAAGATATTACAGAAGTATGTTATGTGGAATAAAAACGTGTGAGACATCTATTCACTTGGAGAATGAGTTATCCTAGTCAAACACAACATGTGCTCCATTTTATACCCAACCAAAAAGAAAATGGGTTTCCCAGACCCCTTTCCTGATGGCCAACACGAGGAAAGGTGGGCCTTGCCGCCCGGATTTAGGGCCCCTCTGACTCAATTACCTTTCCTAAGTGAGAACTGACCAAACATTAGGGAATCTTCCTTAATTAAATTCTACATTTAGGAAACCTATTGTGTACATATTTCAGTCCTAATTGGTTTGAAGTGGCCAAAGGAGTAGATCGCACTTGCCCTGCTTTCAAGTTGCTTCTGGTTCTTATGGAGCAGGTTAGGCTTATGCACATGAAACAAAGTAGATAACTACACCAGGAGGATTATGCTATAACTTCAAATAGAATTTATTTCTGCTTTTCCCACAATAAAAATAATAAAATTAACAAAGAATAACACAACTGACACTTTGACAATGTTATAAGATAATGAAGCAGGGGCCAGCCCCATGGCCAGGTGGTTAAGTTTGCGCACTCCACTTCAGCGACCCAGGGTTCACCAATTCGGATCCTGAGCACAGACCTAGAACCACTCATCAAGCCATGCTGAGGCAGCGTCCCACAGAGCAGAAGCAGAAAGACCTACAACTAGAGTATACAGCCTGGTACTGGGAAGCTTTGGGGAGAAGAAGAAGAAGAAAAAAGATAATGAACCAGAAAATCTTTAGTTTTTTCTTTTTAAAGATCTGTTTTCCTAATTCAGGTATAACAGCAAGAAAAAATTTCCATTTTGCTTCAGTTGAGATTAAGATGCATCTTAAAGAGATGTGCATCATATTACGTGTGTTTTAAAAGATTCGGTTGTTCGTGCCATGGAGTGGATTCTGACTCCTAGCGCCTCTGTGGACAGCAGAGTGGAACCCTGCCCAGTCTTGTTGCGCTTTCCTCTCACCTTCTGGTGCTGTATCAGACAACATTCTGTGCTATTCACAGGGTTTCCATAGCCTATTTTGAGGAAGTAGGTGGCCAGTCCTTTTTCTTAGTCTGGAAGCTCTGCTGAAATATATCCACCAAGGGTGACCCTGCTGGTATTCAAAACAGCACTGGCATAGCTGTCAGCATCACAGCAGCGTGCAGCTGCCACAGGATGATAACTATAGATGGGTGGTATGGTTCCCTGACCCAGAAAGGAACCCAGGCTGAGGCAGTGAGACGGTCGGATCTTAACCACTAGATCACCAGGGCTGGTTTTTAAAAGAATTAATAGACCTTCGAACAACAGTGAGATGCCGCTACACACCTGTTAGAATAACAGCCAAAATCCTGGACACTGATAACACTGAATGCTATCTAGGATGTGGAGCAACAGGAATTCTCACTCAGTGCTGGTGGAATGCAGAGTGGTACAGCCGCTCTGGAGGGCAGTCTGGTGGTTTATCACTAAACTCAACGTACTTTTACCATATGATCCAGCAACCGAGCTCCTTGGTATGCACCCAAAGAAGGTAAAAATACGTCCACCCAAAAACCTGCACACGGATGTTTATAGCAATTGTATTTATAATTGCCAAAACCTGGAAGCAACCAGGAGATCTTTCAGTAGTTGGATGGATAAATAACCTGTGGTCCATCTGCACAATGGCATATTATTCAGCACCAAAAAGAAATGAGCTATCAAGCCGTGGAAAACATGGAGAGAACTTAAGCACATATTACTACATGAAAGAAACCAATCTGAAATGGCTCCATCCCGTATCATTCCAACGACATGACACTCTGGAAAAGGCAAAACTACAGAGACAGTAAAAAGACCGGTGGTTGCCAGGGGCTTTCCATTCAATTTTGCTGTGGACCTAAAACTGCAATTAACTGCAGTTTTAAAAAAATTAATAGACTTTATTTTTTAAAAACAATTTTAGGTTTACAGAAATATTGAGTGGAAAGAAAAAAGAATTCCTATACACCCCTCACAGTTTTCCCTATTCTTAATGTCTTGCAGTAGTGAGCTATATTTGTTTTAATTGATGAACCAATATCAATACATTATTATTAATTAAGGTCTATAGTTTACATTAGGGTCGACTCTTTGTGTTGTACATTTATGGGTTTTAATAAATGTATAATTAAATGCATCCTCCGTTACTGTATCATACAGAATAGTTGCAATGCTCTAAAAATCCCATGTGTTCTACCTTGTTCATCTACCCATTGCTGAATAATATTCCATTGTATGGAAGTATTATAATTTTTTATCCATTCACCTATTGAAGGACGGTTTGGTTGCTTCCAGGTTTTGGCAATTGTGCATAAAGCTACTCTAAACATTCCTGTGCAGGTTTTTATGTGGACATAAGTTTTCAACTCTTTGGGAAAATATTAAGGAAATACTAAGGTCGCTGGATCACATGGTCAGAGTATGTTTAGTTTCACGAGAAACTGCCAAACTGTCTCCAGAGTGGCTGTTCCATTTCGTGTTCCCACCAGCCACGAGTGAGAGTTCCTGTTGCTCCACATCCTCCTCAGTATTTGGTGTTGTCAGTTTTTTGGATTTTAGCCATTCTAATAGGGATCCAGTGGTATCTCATGGTTGCTTTAACTTGAAATTCCCTCATGACATATGATGTGAAGCATCTTTTCTTATGTTTATTTGCCATCTGGATATCTTTTTTGGTGAGGTGTCTGTTCAGATCTCTTGCCCATTTTTTAATTGGGTTGTTTATTTTCTTACTGTTGAGTTTTAAGAGTTCTTTTCATACTTTGGATACCAGTCCTTTATCACAAATGTCTTTTGCAAAGATTTTCTCCCAGCCTGTCTCTTGTCTTTCCGTTCTCTTGACAGTCTCTTTTTCAGAGCAGGAGTTTGAAGTGTTAATGAAGTCCAAGTTATCAATTTGTTCTTTCGTGGGTCATGCCTCTGCTGTTGCGTCTAAAAAGTCATCACTGAACCCATCTCTTAGATTTTCTCTTATGTTATCTTCTACAAGTTTTATAATTTTGCATTTTACATTTAGGTCGATCATCTATTTGAGTTAATTTTTGTGAAAGATGCAAGGTCTGTGTCTAGGTTCATTTTTTGCATGTATATGTCCAAATGTTCTAGAGCCATTTGAAGAAAGGCTATCCTTTCTCCATTAAATTGTCTTTGTTACCTTGCCAAAGATCAGTTGACTGTATTTGTATGGGTCTATTTTTGGTCTCTCTTCTGTTCCATTGATTTATTTGTCTGTTCTTTCAACAATACCACGCTGTCTTGATTACTGCAGCTTTATAGTAAATCTTGAAGCCGGCGAGTGTCGGTCCTCCAACTTTGTTCTTCTTCAATATTGAGTTGGCTATTTGGGCTCTTTTGCCTGTCCATGTGAACTGTAGAATCAATTTGTTGACATCTACAAAATAACTTGATTAGATTTTGATCGAGATTGCATTAAATCTGTTGGGTAATTTAGGAAGAACTGACATCTCAAAAACATTGATTCTTCCTATCCACGAATGTGGAATATTCCTGTTTATTTAGGTCTTTGATTCCTCTCGTCACAGTGTTGTACTTTTCCTCATATAGATCTTGTACATATTTTTGTAGGTTTATACCTGAGTATTTTATTTTTGGTATTGGCAAATGATATTGTGTTTTTAATTTCCAATTCCAATTTTTCATTGTTGGCATATAACAAATAATTAATTTTCGTATGTTAATCTTGTGTCTTGTAACCTTGCCATAATCATTTATTAGTTCTAGGAGTTCTATTGTTGTTGCTCATTCTTTGGGATTTTCTACCTTGACAATCATGTCAAATATTAACAAAACAGTCATATTTCTTCCTTCTTAATCCATATAATTTTATTTCATTTTCTTTTCTTACTGAATTAGCTAGTTCTTCTCATACTATGTTGAAAAGAAGTGGAAATAGGGATCAAGTGGAAATCAGGATCAAGGCAAGGAAACATCCTTGCCTTGATCCTGATCATTACAGGGAAGCATCTAGATTTATCGAATATGTTTTTAACAGATAAAATTAATTAAGACTTGTATAAGGATAGAACCATACTAAGTGTGCTGGGTAATACACTTCTGCATCCTACTCTTGAAGAGTTTACACTTTGGGAGAAAGAAAAGATAGACCTGAGACTATAACAACACGTAGTGATGCACCAACAAAAAAAGAAAGATAGTCTTTGCTAAAATCCTGTCATCCTTGTGAAAGCAGCACTTGGCAAACCTCTTTGTTTTGCTCAAGCTGCTTGCTCCCTCTACCCTGTTCTCTTTTCTCTCATCACCCCAACATTTCTAAGATATTAGCTCAAATCCTTCTGTACACGGAAGTCAAGCTTATCTTGAGTGTTGCCATCTTTTCTCACTTCTATTTCAGGCTCCTATTTTACTGTATGCTCACTCTCTCACTTCCTTGTCTCCTGTCTTAGAGGAAATAATCCTCTTTTCCATCTACATTTCCTCTAAGAACTTTTCTTCATCCTCAGAATCTCTATCCACCAATTATTTCTTCTTTCATTTTATTTTTTCTCCATTTTATCTTCTCTCTCCTATAAAAAAGAAAATTAAAGCTTCTCTTAACCTTACTAATCATTAAGTATAACAAACTTCCTTCAGGGTCAAACTCCCAATAGGATTGGCTATCCTTTCCCTACTGTGACCACTCCTACACATAACTTGTCCCTTGATAGCTAACGTTTTTCCCTGTGGTACTGCCGAAATTACCTATCAAAGCTCACCCTCTCTTCACCAAAGCAAGTCAGTCCCATTGTCTTTGGATTCTTTCCGTATTTGACATTATTTAATTCCCACATCCTTCTGGACGTCCTTCTTTCCTAAGGCTTCTAACAAAACACATTTTTTTTCCAGTTTGCCCCCATTTTTGTTGCTTCCTAAGGCTTGCTTTCTCCATATCCTTAATATAAGATTTTGCAAAATTCTGGCTTCAGCTTCGTTTCGTCCTCTCTCTTGACCTTGGGATAGCTTTCAGGCAAAAGACTGTAGACATCTCTTCTTTGTAGACAAGTCTCCGGTACAAATTTCCAGCCTTGGGCTCTGTTGAGTTCAGGCTGCACACTTCCAATGGCCTTTTTGGTGTCTACTCCAGTGTGACCCGCTTGTGCCCTAAGATTCATCAGAACTCAAACCAGACTTTTCCTCCAGGATCTCCTCCGCATGCCCCTGACTTTCCTGCTTCTACTAAGGGTCCCTCTCTTCCCGAGGTTACAGGCTTAATACTTTTATTCATCTTTGAATTGGTCCTTCACAGTCAGTTGTTACATTAGACTGCTTCAGAGTCTAATATTCCCATCAGCCTTCAAGCTGAATGCATTTGTCTTTGGCCTTGGAAACTTCTTAACACTGGGATTCTAGGCTGTGTTATTTTTTCAGCAGTTTTGAAAAAGAAGTCTCCTCTCCTTTGTTACAAGCTGTTCTAACTAATGCACAGATTCTTAATTCTTTCTCATAAATCCAGTGCTCATCGCAGTGAGCACGTGGTAGATACTCAATAATATTTGCGAAATTAAATGAGGTGGAACCACCCTTGAGTCCCTTAGTGGTTCCTCTTTTGTACCCGGAGTCTCAGATTAAAAGATAGCAAAATTCTTGCACTTTTTATCTGATTATATAGTTTTTATTTTCTCTCTAAATCTTAATTAAGTGACATATAACGTTTCGTAATCAGGATATTAACAAAAGTTGGAAACTTGCTGCTAAATTTGGAATTTTGAACTATATGACAGAAGTGGGGAAAAATCACAATCTTCTCAATATTAAAGCAAAAGCAATGCACTATGGACTAGATCATTTGTGTGTTACAATGTTGCTGGGGTTGTGAAGGCATTTGCATTTATCTTCTCCTCTTTCAGTCTTCTCTGACTTTCTGAGGAGACATCCTCAGCACTGAGAATCCTCAGGCTTGTTCTCAACACTGTCTGGTCACTGTTGAAGTAATTAGGTGTGATTCAGTCATGTGTTGTAACAATTACGGCATTAAAGAAAATTTGGGTCTGTTTTGTTTTATTGTTGGATAACGTAAAAAGATTTACAAAAACCTAGTCTTGGCCTAGTTTCATGCCAATACATTCTGAAGGAAACATGCACGGGGATGCACGCTATGACCAAAGCTGCTCTGAGAAGTGGATCTGTCCCTGTGGAAGCCATCAGCTCAGATCTGGGCTGTGTGCTCCTTTCCAGCAGCCAAGAGAAGTTTACAATCCTAAAGGCAGATGACCATCTCTGGCTGCTGGGGTGCTGGCCTGCTGCCCAGGGAGTAATCCTAGGGAATAATGTTTTATAAACATAAGGTATTAGTGAGGAGACCCTCTGGAGTCGCCATGTCCAGGTCACATACTGGTGGCCCCCAGGCCAGGCTCAGTAGTTTTTGGCCTCACACTGTTGGCTCAAACTGTGTTTTTCTCACATAATTGGCCCAGACAGAGTTTTACATCTAGGCTAGATACTAACTTTTAAAAAATCATGAGATTTCACATAAAACTATGGATGGCCTGCTTCTTAATCTCTGGCCTCCATGCTCACATGGAACCACTTGGTTGGAGTTGAAGGGTTCAAGCCTTTTGCTTTGGGCTGGTGCTCTGTCTTTCACGACTATCCTTATCACTGAGCCCAAACCAGCTCTCATCCGTCATCCTGCATGGTATCCACCTAGGTAAGCCACATCTTCTGCGTGGCTCCTGCTGCCATGGAAGTTTGTGACGTTGGTTCTATCAGACCTCAGGAATCACTTGTGAGTTACCACAACATCTCAAGTAAAGTCTTGGTGATCAGAAAGGATGGGGTTATTTTCATGATGAGAAAAAAGCAATTTAAATGAAATAATAATCAACTATAGCTAAGCTGGAAGGGGCGACCACTTATTCTCTATGATTTGAGATTTAAGGAACATTCTTATGCCACAATATATATCTACCACCAGATTGCCTTAGTTTGATATGCCTTATACTCAAAAACGTTTTAGACAAAGACAGTATGTCATCCCTGGGGATATAAAGATGAATTAAGGAGAGTTTCTGCCTTTACTCTTATTAGATTCACAAGCAAAGAAGAAAGTGCATGGTCTTAGAAATAAAATTTAGCATTTTTTTTCCAGTTTTATTATTTGATTTATTCACTCTAAATATCCACTTGAATTTACTCGTAGTTCCAAGATTAGCTCCTATGTGACCAATATTATCTATAGTGTTTTTTTCAATTATTTTCGACCATTTGCTTTTAAAGAGCTCTTACAAACAAAAACAGAACAAAATGTTCTTAAAAATCATTAAATTTATCCATGTTTTTCTGAAGTCAATAGCAAATGTTTATTCTAAAGATTGAATTTGGAACATGAGGCCAATTTAGTGTTTCCCTAAACTGTTTTGAGTAGAAAATTAGTGCCATGTTCTTTTTTTAAACAGCTTTATTGAAATATAATTGATATACAAAGAACTGCATATATTTAGTGCGTACAATTTGATGAGTTTGGACATATGCATACGCGCATGAAACCATCACACATATTACGCAATCCCACTTATACATGGAGTATAAAATAGTCTACCACATAAAAGCAGAGAGAAGAATGGTGGTTGCTAGGGGTTGGGGGGTGGAGAAAATGGGGAGTTGTCGTTCAACGAGTAGAAAGTCTCAGTTATGCAATCTGAGTAAGTTCTGGATGTCTGCTGTATAACACAGAACCCATAGTCAACATTCTGTCCGTATGGTGCATTTAAAAATGTGTTAAGAGGACAGATTTCATGTTGTTATTTTTTCCTCATATGTAAAGTCGAAATGGTCCTACTTTTCTTCCTAAGCTGTAGTAAAGGTGAAAAATCAAATAGGTATAATGATTCACACAGAGTAGATGACCAAGAAGAAGCAGTCATTTCTGCCCTCCTGATTATTACTGTCAAGATTGCTATTGGAAAGCAGGTAAGGGAACTTGATGCGATGGGACACTAATAAATAAATTTAGTTCTTAAATTCTTTTGGAATCAGACACAAAATGACTAAAAGAACACATGTACACAGACAAAGAAATTTTAAAAATACATGGATAAATAGAGTCTCACAGGGGACCGGCCTCAGGAATAGTGTGATCCAGGACAGGAGAACCAAGTGGGATGTGAAGGCAAGAGTCGGGTGAGGGCAGGAGCTGGGCTCCCTTCCCAGAGTCTGGTTCTCTGAAGATGTTCAGTGAAAGACCATTGAATGAAAAGTCTTGAGTAGCTGGGGAGTGGAGGACAGAGAAAGAATGGACATGAGGATTCCAGAGTAAAAAGTGTCTTTCTTCATAATTTTATTAGGATAGACTTTATCGTGTAGAAAGATTGCCTAAAAGCTCATGATGGAAAACTATGAAGTTCTCCTTAAATTGGTTGCTAAACTCCTACAAATATCCTCCCTGATAGCCTTTTCTATGTTTTAATTCCCTCCCTGCTCTGATTTATCCAAGTAGACAGTGATAGATGGAGAAGCTGTGTGGCTGTGAGGGGCTCTGCTCTCACGATGGTCTCACTTCCCAACAGGGAGTAGCTAGGGGTGATGTTGTCTCAAGGTCCCCCTCATCCTCCCTTCTTCTGAGTGATGTACAACGCACATGGAGAACTCAGCTACAGAGTCTTTGGTCCCTCCTCTCTGCATTCCACATTTTAGGAGAAGGACAGCTACTTTTTGTACACTTCACAAATTTGTTCTTTGAAAGCTGGCTGTATGAAATAGGAGTTACTGAGATTGTGTCTTTTTGAGCCTTGTTTCATAAGAACAAAAGTTCAGGGTCCAGATTTCAACTCCGCTTCTCAAGCTGGTTTAAGAGGATTGAAATTGAAGGGCACTTCCCTTAGGCTCTTTGGAAGACACTGAGTCCCCAGACATGAGAGCTGTGAGTTAGGGTCCTGGGCAGAAGTCCCACAAATGCAGCATTGTGAGAAGAAAGGGCATGGGTTTGGGGGAACAGCACAGCCAGGGTTCACCTTCTGATTTTGACGGTCTTGGCTATTTTAACTCTTTCGAGAAACGTTTAACTTTTCTTCTAGAAAGTGGACACCTCAAAGGAAGAGAGAGACCTGGTTTTATTTATCCTTAAATCTTTAGACATTCAAGAAATTTGACGGATGAACGAGCAGTCCCTTCTCCCTGTCTCAGCACGAGAGGCAAACCTGATACTTCTGGCAGCCACAGTGCCAGGCACAGTAGCCGGGCGCTTCAACATATGGTCTTAGGTCACCTCCCCAAAGACTGCTCAAGGCAAGTGTTAGCGTGTTGTTCAAAATGAGATTTGGGTTTGGACAGAATAAAGAACCTGCCCATGCAAATTCAAATCTGTCCATATCTTAGGGTGGGTTGGCATTTTATAAATGGCTGATCATGCCCACTACTATGGACTGAATGTTTGTGTCCTCCCAAAATTGATATATTGCAATCTTAACCCCCAATACAATAGTACTTGGAAGTGGGGCTTTTAAGAGGGGGTTAGGTCGTGAGAGTGGAGCCCCATGAATGGATTAGTGCCCTTACAAAAGAGACCCCAGAGAGTTCCCTCGTCCCTCCACCACGTGAGGACACAGTGAGAAGGCACTGCGAACCAGGAAGAGAACTCTCACCAGACGCCAAATCTGCCAGTGTCTTGATCTTAGACTTCCAGCCTCCAGGGAAATAAATGTCTGTAGATTATAAGCCACTCAGTCTATAATATTTTGTTACAGCAGCCTGAATGGACTAAGACAACCACTATATGGAAGTCCTTATGAGTTCCAACATTAGAAGGTGGAAATGTCTGGACAGACCCCCAGGGTCTTGGAGGAGAATGGAGAATGAAAATACTCCCAAGGTTGGCTTATGCTGAAGCCTACAGATTGAGGTAAACTGAAGCACCTGGCCCCAGTAGGTGAATTGAATGGGAAGAGAGAAGGTCAGTGCTGACCGGCAGATCATGGCACTACTAATTCACCTCCCCTACCCAAAAGAAATGTGGCGTAAGACTTAAAGGCCTCACCAAGGGGGAGTTGTGTGGCTTTTCCTCCAGTGTGTTATAATTTCCTTTGTTTTGTCATGTAGCAGGAATCACAATTACAGGTCTGAGTGTGTTTGCAATCAATGGCTCATGTTATTTTCAAGTGTCTCAGCATCGCTATAGCATTTAATCACCAGTAAACGGCACTTATTACTTTACTGAAGCCAAAGTCACACACCTCATTCCTGGCTTATTCTATGGAGCTTTAAAGTGTTCGCTAAAGACTTCTGCTTTTTTCCTGGATGGGAAATGCTTACTTTTCTTCCCAGAAGTGGCCACAGAAGATCTCACATGATCTTATTTTCAATTGCCTACTATTACATCTCGTGAAAGTTGTTTCCTGCCCCTCCCACGGAGCAACAGGCACTCCTCTCTGCTGTTTATAGCAAATGAGGGAGCACGTGTTTTGGAACCAAACCAGGTTTAGTAAGTTTGATTTGTTCTTGTGCTAAATTTCAATCTGAATTCTTTCAATGGCATCTATGGAAAAGGTACTTATTAATTGTGGCAGAGAATGCACTGTTGAAGAAAGATATTAATGTGGTCCATCTTGTAATCAACATTGCAGTTGAAATAGTCATCTGGTTATGAAGCAAGGATCCCAGAGGTGAAACGAAGGGCAACCACCTGGACACAGCACACTTACCTCAAATATGTGTCATCATGTCACCACAACCCGAACTGATGCAATTAGGGTACGTAATGCTGTGTAGTGATCAGGGGTGATAAGGCAGTTATCATTTGCATCAGAATCATAACATTTCTTCTGAAAGTTTTTGAATTGATAAACTGCTTGCCTTTACCTGGTCCCAGAGCATTTGTTCATGTCATCATGAACTACTTATTAATGAACGTAGCTTCTCTCTTTAGGAAGCATTAGAGCTGGACATTTGAGGATGTCCCATCGCCTCCTCGAATGGTCTGCTCAGTGAAGTAGGGGTGCACATGACCAATGGGGACTCCACCACAGCCAGCCTGCTTGCTGATTTTCACCCAAAATGTCTCCTCAGAGACCTAGTGAATATTTCCTGAACGCCATTTAGCTCCGTGTCTGGGACGGAAAGCCATCTTTGTCCTCCGGCCTATATTTTGGGTACGTTATTATCTTGTTCTGGACTCACTCTCCTCTCTACAAACATCTTATCACTCTCTTGGCCTTTCCCTTCCTCCTCAGCCTGTAGAGGAACCGTGCACTCTACCTTCTAAGAGCATGTGCAGGGAACTGCATGGTTGGCATACGGGAAAAGAAGACAAGGGGACTGCACATGCATCCAGGTGGGGTTGCAGGTCACATGTGGTAGAAAGAGATAATTAAGAGCTATTTTGTGCCATCCTCAGGGGGTTATTCATAGGTTGTGCGCCTGAAATTGAGGGACAACTCCGGAAAAAAAATAACAAAACAGACGGTCTTGCTGAAAATATAGGGTTTCCCAGATGTTAAACATGCAGGCACTGTCACTATGCAGAGAGAACAATACAGAGTGATTCAGACCAAAGTGGCCAATAATGGTTTTTAGTCCCAAATTGTTGAAGCACTTGTTGGTGGGGAATTAGTTTATTCAGCTGGCCTCATGATGTGGGTCAACTAAGGGGCCGTTTTGTGGGGTGAAAACTAACAGCTAATCCTTTGCTGAATGCTGTACCTGCACACACACACACATAGGCACATCACCGCCACCTTGTTTAATTCCCAAAACAACGTAGTAAGTAAGAATTACTGTATCCCTTGCAGACAGACAAATGGAGAATTATGTCATTTCCCAATATGGCTCAGTTAATACATAGGAGAGCTCGGCATCTAACATTGCTTCTCTTGACCAGCACACTTCACGTGGAGCAGCAGATGCGGGGTTTCTGAATGGCAGCTATTTGCTAAAGAGAGAGGACGCTCTTGAAAGTAGCTTGAGCATTATAAAAACAAATACTGCTTGAGCATTTACTCATTTAGTTCAACTGACCTTTTGGAAGTGCATATTCTTGCTATTTCCCATGTTAGAGATAAGGAAACTCAGAGACGTAAATCGATCAAAGTCATTGTGGAAGAGCTTTCTATGCTGTCCAGTATGGGACCACTGGGCACTTGTCGATATTAAAGTTTATTAAAATGTGTTAATATTACATAAGAGTAAAACTTCAGTTCTCATTTGCAGTGGCCATTTCCAAGTGCTCAGGCGCCACATGAAGCTAGGGACAACCACACTGAGCTAGACCGTTCCCACCATCCCAGATGAGTCTACTGGACAGTGTCGCCAGGTCATGACCTGCCGTAAGAACTTGGAAATCTGGATGCAGAAGTCTGCTCTCAGCCCCTCACTGAAATTAATGAAACAGAACAAGTGGCACAGGCTGGAGTGAGACCAAGAAAGCAGAGCGCAGCTAGCAAGCTATGGCACTGTCAAAGAATTCTCCTTTCCTCCAAGATTAGGAGACTCGTGAATAATAATAATCGTAACAGTAAAAGTAACATCTATTCACATTTTTACTTCTGTGTGCTGGGGAACTGCCATTATTGCATTTAGTTTCCATGACACCCTATATACTAAAGTACTAAATACACTAATATATATTTTACAGATGGGAACCCGATCGCCATCAAGATTAAGTGACTTATCCATGAAGATAAACTAGTAGGAGAAAGAGCCATTACTCAAAGCCTGGTGTTGACTGCACATCAGGAGCCAATACGCGGAGAATCTGAGGGACCTTTCTGACAACGGCTGTTACCAGCGCGGGCCTGGGAATGGGTTCACATACAATAGCTCAGGACAGACCATGAGAAAGCAGGACTCACTCAAGACCTGTGGCTCAAGACATCATCTCCAATGAGAACAGAACCTTGCCCAAATAAGATCACATGTGTATGTGTGAGCGTGTGTGTCTGCATGAGTGTGTGTGTATGTGTGTGTAGTGTTACATTTATTGGGTGAATCTGTATAAGCTCTGTCTATAGTACTATTTGTATTCTTTTCACCTAATTTATTTTCTACAACTATCATCAAAAAAAATACTCCTTCCTGTATTGAAAACCGTGCATTCCCAAACTAAATTTATGAAAATGACTGGAAGAATTGTTAGAGCTGCTGCACAACTATCATCTTGATAGAAGCAGGGACATAAATAACAACTGAAGAAGGAGCATTCTTGCTTTGTATACTTCGCAAGCAAACACGTAACTACTGCTCTGGGTGAGAGCCTTGCGCTGTGTGCCGGGAATTTGGTGAACTTCATTGAAATGGCCTTGACTGCATGGCGCATGCCGATAGGTGTGGCACACACTTTCTATCAAGATCACACAGAGAACGGAGGAAATGATGCTTGACTGCCACCGTCTAAGTCAACAGCACACTCGTCTTGTCAGATGTCCCCGTTGACATGCTGTTGTTTTGATAATGTAATAGATATTTCAGGGATGAAAGTCAACAGAAATATGTTGTTACATTGTCTTTTTTAGCGGTGAGAAAATGGAGGAAGACCTCGAGACTGGCTAACTTCATTTTATCCTGCAGATGAAATCGTGAATGGAAGCTGAAGTACACACATAATCACACACACTGGCACACACACTCTCACAGACTCATCACTGTATTAGTCCGAACATCAAGAAAGTTGGAGTTTCAACCTCAAGCCCAGCAGCGCGAGATGAGATATAAATTGAACCAATTAGAAGAATATATTAGAAGAATAAGTGGGACATTACGAATGAATGATCAGCATCAATTCCTCCATCTAGTCACACGAATCATTCTCTGCGATCGTATTCCTCATGCTTATTCCGTGAATGGAAGTGATAGATACAAACACTAGCAAACCGGAAGAGATTTGCTCAGTGCCTGGCAACCCACAGCTTTCAAAGGCAACAACCAGAATAGAGTCTGTCCCAGATCTTCAAGAAAAGGCTTTGAATAATGTATGTGACACTGCTTTGAGAGTTAAAAATAAGTGTGGTGCAGGCAGTAGAAGGTGGTACTTAAAATACATTATCTAGTGGGACAGACGGAAAGGCAAGAAGGAATCCGTCACTTTAGAAGAGTGACAGTCACTTGAAATATAGCAAAAATCTTGACGACCACAATGCTTATCTAAGGGAATTCTTTAAATCATGATAGAAGGCAGAGTCCCAACAGGTTCAGCTCAATCTCACAGATTCTAGAATCGACAGTGCAACTTGTGTGATCTAGAATTCACCCTCAGGCTCTCAGAAAACACTAGATATGAAAAGCAAGCAAACAAATGAGCCCAAGACAAGAACAGATCAATAAACCAATTAAAAACAAGAATTCTGGGTGAGGAGTGGTTGGTGGGGAGAGTCAGGACCTTCTGGAACAGAAGCCAACCCAGATATTCTGGTCTATTCAGAGGATAGGGAAGCTCCGATTGGATCTGGATGTCTAGGAAGGCTGCATTTTTTTCTTGTCCGAAAATAGCAGGTTTTAAAGGGAGACAAGTTATAAAGAAATAAGACTCTCTGTGAGAAGAACAATGGCAGAGAGAAGTTGTGGTGGTCTTGTGGGCCATGGGGAACCAGGATATGGACTGTCGCTGTCCAAGGGAACCTTCACAATGTTGGAAATGTCCTTTTATGCCAACAGTTTGGCACACATGAGCCACATGTAGAGGAGGAGCCCTTGAAATGTGGCTGGTATGATTGAGGAACTGAGTGCTCTCTTTTATTTAATTAAAAAAATTTAAATAGCTACATGGAGCCAGGGGCTACTATATTGAACAGCTCAGATACACACTCTTCCATTTTTAAAAATTTTAAACAAAATGTAACAATTCGATTGTTCACTTCATTAGTGTTTATCATGAGCCTATACCATATTAACTCCTCTACAAAGCACGTAACTTGCAATATTCTTATGCTGGGACGGTACAGAACTTCTTTCAGATAATCCACTTTTCTGTCCAGTGAGAAAACATTCTTAATGTGAGTGGGGTAAATATTCTTCAAATTTCTCCTATATATTTCTGCCTGTCGTGAGCTGAGTTTCTAGAAACTCTGGCTGTTGAATGATAAGCCCATCGTATTGTTATGGATTACTCTTGCATAGATTGGCAGGAAATAAAAAAAATTGGGGGAGCTATCTTGACCCACATTTAAGAAGAAATTTGTACAGACCCAAATAATGTGCATAAAAGCATTAAGAAATTATAACTATTTATACACATTAGCATTAGAAAATGCAACCAACGTTGTACTTCTGGTCCTTCCTTATGCCAAACAGCTACTTTAATGTTTTCTATTCGTATAGTGCAATTTATTTTCTTTTCTCTTTTTTCCTCTCTTTTTTCCCGTCCAGCCTTTTCTCTCTCTCTTTCTCTTTCTCTCTCTATGTTTGTGGGACGGGTGGGGGTATGTCTGCCTGGCCTCACATTCAACTACTGGGTCATGCTTTGGGGGTATGGAAATCATGCCTGCGGTCATGTTCACAAACTTTGGATGCGCTACAGAATCTATTTTTGTTTTCAGGGAACAATGTTGACAAACAGTTCCCATAGGCCGACTTTCCTGAAGCCGGTGGTGTCAGGTTTCGGCAGTGGTGCCTTTGCAACATTGCAGTAAGAGCAGCAAGGGTCTGCAGCAGCAACAGGAACCAGTTCTGAGCTGCGAATGCAGTGGGGTTTCCCCTGCAGCTTCCACCCATCCTGCCTTGGACATGCAGGCTCAGAAGTTACGGGGCAAAGAGCACTTCTTACTGCACATGTCACACTGCGAAATCAGGTGAGTCCTTCGATTTCCGTGCACAGCAGGCATGGGGAGCCCTTCTGGGGCAATACCAGAATGGTTGAAACCATTGAATTTTCCCAGTTGTGGTCACGTCCGGCGGGCTATTTGCAGGAGCTGCTTTCTGAAGCCCCTGGATCCTCTCCTGCCGCCTTCTTTCATCTCACTTTGTAGCCGCTTCTCAGCGTCCAGAGCTGAATTTATAAGGATACGTGGATTTAGCAAACGTTGACTATTTGGCAAAACCCTTCTTCTAGGTGGAAAGTGAACTAGAGAAGTGACGGGGAAAATGTTTAATGAGTCACTAGGTCAGGTTGAGGAGCAGAATTAGAATCAGTGTCTGAGTTGGCCTCAGGAGGGGAGATGGGGGAGAGACCACCACAGCACAACACGTGGCTGGCTCAGTCATTTGATTTCCAGTGTTCCAGATACACTGAAACTGCTATAGAGCAAACACTTCTTGAATCCACTATCAAAACTGTGGGAGACAGCAGTCAAAGCAACAGGATTTATGTCATTTAGAAAAAATTCGCTGAAATTTTTGTAGAAATTTCGACAAAGCAAGGTCTACCCTGACCACATAGCAATTGGTGTGGCATATAAAATAATGTTCCATATAAAAATCAATAGCTTCCTTAATGTGATGAAATAGGATGTATACCAATAATCAATTAACAAGTGTACTTTGATCTATCTTTTATGTCTAAATCAATATGTCTCATGGTTTTGTGTTGTCCAGTGCTTGGCCCAAAGTGAGCATACAGATATTTGTTGAATGAATAATATTTTAATTTATTATAATTATTATTCCCAAACAAATTGCTAATCTCAGTCACTGGCTTTCTTAGGTGGCTCTTTCTTCCTTTGAAACTTTGTTTCTTCATTCATAGAAGTATTCTTTCTCTAATGTTTTAACACCTCGAAGGGTATGAGACCAAAATAGCATTCAATTAAGATCAACTTGTTTGCTATTTTTAATATTATTGACGTATTCTTCCCACAACAATTATGTGCGATATATAGGTCAGGCAGAATGATGCTCCTTAGTCAGGGAAGGCAGATAGAGATTTAGTGATTTTCTAAAGGCGCATAACTTGTTGGACCATGATCTATATCTTCTGGTCGCGAGCCCAGGGCTGATGCATCGTAAATAGTCATGGTGCATCTGTCCCAGCAGAACTCTGCAGCTCAGAGAGGAAGGTTGGAGTCCACTCTTCAACAAAGACCTGTTGTCCAAGAGGAAAATTCAACACACATCACATCCCAAAGCCTTAATTTCCCCAGGAGCACAGAATCATTCTGAGTGTTCCAAATCCTTATCTGTAAAATACTTCTATATTTAGAGTTGCCAGAAGGCCTCGGCTGAACGATCGCGATTAGATTTCAGTACACAAACTCACCTCATATTTTCTCAAACTTATGAAAGGATCTGTCATGCACAGGGTGAAGGAACACAGGAGCTTTACTCAGATGCCCAAGTTTTAGTCTACCTGGCTGACTAGTGCATTTCATTTCATCAGCCAGTGGTAGGAATCATGACTTCGTTCAGCTTCAAACATTGAAACATTTGGATCTTAGACAAAAGAAAGCAATGTATTTCCCATCAGTATTACAGTTAGGGTGAAATTTGTATTTTCATGGCATATAGGACTTTCACAATATTAATCTTTCTGGAAAAAAAAAGCCCAAGTTTGCTCTTTCAATAGAGCATGACTTGATCCTTGCACCATCGTCCGTATGTTCATACAGCACGTATTGCATCAACTCAGTGTTGACATGTGGGTTTTTGTACCCTGAACTCTCATGTAGGCATGGTGAACACTGCACAAAAACACACACACACACACACACTCAAAACCTTCTTTTAATTCAGCAGAATGTAGTCTCTAGTGAGAGAGCAGAGTTTGTGTGTGTGTATGCGTATAAAGCTAGAAAGTAGAAATGAAATAAAGACAGACACGGTAGTTAAACTACGATACACATTTTCAAAATTCTAAGCAAGTGCAGTATTTCAGATAGGCTTCCTTGAGAAGCGGATCTCAGTGCATGTTTTAAAGAAATCACAGAATTTACATGGCTTTATGGTAAGTGAAAGGAAAGGACCCTCAATGAATAAAGGCTTGCCACTTTTTAGGGGTGACTAGTTAGACTGAACGACAGTTCAGATGAATTGTGGTTCACCCTCTGGGGAGAGAGTGTGAAGAGTCCCAGACTTGGGATCAGAGCGCTCAAGTCTCTGATGGGTAACCGTCCAGTGGGCAGCTGGAACGATGTGCAGCCTCCACTCACCGTCTCCTTCGTGACCTGAGGAGGACCCAGAGCTCTCACTGTGAAGGACTGTAGATCAGATTCACCTACAGGCATGTTCTCCCCAGAGACTTGTAAAGAATTTTGAGTTAACAACTAAATGTGGAGACACCCCATTCTGGGCTCTCTTGAAAAAATGGGAAGATCTAGACCGTGAACCTACCTTTTCCCATGGATTCTAGACTCTGGAGCTGAGTGATGCTGCCCCGTGGGAGAGCCAGCTTCTCCAGGTCCCACCACCGGCACCCCACACTGAAGTCACACGTGAGTTACCATTGGCCGTCAAGCTGCCATGTTCATGTTTGTTATTATGGAACTATTTTGCTGAACATATGTCTACCCAAACTGGGAAAATGAAAGATAGATTAAGAGAGACATTGATTTTTCTCATACTGACTTATACTGTCAGGCTGGCCTCTGAAGGCATGTGAGGTGGTGGTGAGTTGAGCAGTCTCTATGATTAAAAGTCTGATCTATTACAATGCTCTCAAAGTCCCCATCTGCACCTCTTGGCCTTAACCTTGGGCTCATTTTGCTCTAAGCACTGAGTCTCGAGTCTCCTTGCCCTCCTCAGCCCTCTGAGGATGCCTACCTTCAGGGTGTTGATAGCAATAATACCATCTGGCAGGAAGAGCAACCTTCCTCCTCACCTTGGGTCACAGACTGTTTATCTGCTTGAACTCTATTTTGTTGTCCACACCCAGCCTATTTTCAGAGTAAACTTAAGTGGTTTTGTTTCTACTCACTCTTGGCAAATGCCACCTTTCAGAGATTTGGAGCTCAGTGGCATTATTGGTAAACAACCTACAATGTTTGTTTGATTGTTTTTGTTCACTTTTAAGAAAAACCTCTAGAATATTAATCCTGTTCAGCAGCCTTGAAAATCACAGCCCCTTGAATGGTACTTAGTTATAAGATTGGGACAAACTTTGACTTTGGGGGAATTTGGTGGCGTGGAAGCCCACAGCCCACCGACTGTGAGATTCTTCATGACAAGGCTGGAACTTGATGGTTTCTCTACCATCTGAGAAGACACTAGGGGAGAGAAATTATTCATGAGACTATTTAGTTGACTGAGCCTAACGTCATGGGGAGAATCTGCCCAGGCAGCGACTGAGCTATAGGAGAAGTGGAGAAGGGCCCGTGGTGTCCACAGGGCCCTGGGGAGGAGGATGGGCACCTGCCCTTGATAATCTCCCCTGGTGAGTGGGCTGCCCAATTGCAGGCCCAGCTGACAGCTCACACTCACCACACTGGGGCTCATACAACACTGCACCCCGAGGCCTGCTTACTGCAGGGACCACGAGCCACGTGGCTTCGTGATAATATTTTTAAAATTAGTCACAAGTCTCTTGAGTGAAGCAATGTTTTCTATTATACCTCAAGACACAAGTGAAGTGGCGCACACACTAATAAATGGAGTCACAAGGCAGTCATATTCCCTTGGTTAAGTTCCAAAAACAGTTGGAAGGAAATCTGAAGATGAAATGTAGAACAATATTCCCTTTTTACATTTTGAGCTGTGCCTTTTATTGAAATAAGGATCAAACAGTGATTTCAGAATTGTGAAGATCTGGTCCAAATGCCAGGTGGTGTGACTACGTGGTGTGACGTGGTCTGTAAGGAATGGGGTGACAAAAGTAATTTTTTAAATCTGCTATCTTCCAATAGCTAATTCAGTGACGAAAGTCAAATAAAATTTTCATTTATTTTTGGGATAAAAGGCATTTTTACGTTTTATGTATATTTCTTGGGAAAAAAAATGTGTATATACATCAGTAGTTCTTGATCAAGTAGAGGAGATTTTGCCCCTCAGGACATATCTGGCATTGTCTAGGGACATCTGTGGTTGTCAGAACCGGGAGAGGGGGTGCCATGGGTATCTAGTGGGTGAAGGCCAGGGACACTGCTAAACATCCTGGAACACACAGGACAGTCGCCACAGTCAGGAACCATCTGGCCCCAAACGATGTCAGAAGTGCTGAGGTTGAAAAATCCTGACAGATGCGTGTGTGTATAACATATGTGTGTATATCTGTATATATGCAGTTATATATATGTGTGTATATATCTATGGATATACATACACATATAAATACATATATCTAATATATATGCTTACAGATATCACATGTACGTCATATATATATATACACAGTCGTGCACCACGTAACGACATTTCAGTCAAGAAGACACTGCGTAGATGACGGTGTTCCCATAAGATTAGCAGCACAGAGCCTACCTGTGTAGGAGGCTATACCATCTAGGTTTGTGTAAGTGCACTCTGTGATGTTCACACAACAACGAAATCACCTAAGGACACATTTCTCAGAACGGTTCCCCATCGTGAAGCAACACACGATTGTGTATATATATATGCCTGTGTATATATGTATATATACACACACATATGTACATATATTCATATATAGGGGGAAGAGTGGGGAGACTTGGTGGTTCCATTTATTTGTCTACGGATCCACAAGAAAGTACTAAGTTCTGTTTTCTGTATAACCAAAATATCCTGATGTTCCAAAAACACAGAGAGTAAGAATAAAAGAAATGCAAGAATCTTTTAGTTCCAGAAAGACTCAGGAGAGTCCTCTAAAAGCCCAAGGTAAGAGCACTGGGCTGAGAGGCTCAGCATCCCCCTCTGCTTCTGCATCTGCCACCTGTTTGGGGAACTCTCACCTGTGACCCTCGGATGCTGCACTTTTAAAAGGCAAATAATGAGCATCAAATTGAAAAAAAATACAGGAGTCACTTTCTAAACCCAAAAGTGCTTTATAAACAAAATATTAGAATAATCGGTGAATGAGGAAAGCTCAAGGACAGGGTTTAACAAAGAACTAGACTGACAATGTCACCAAAGAGTAAGACAATCTCAGATAGTCTTTGTTTTTTCCCAGAGCTATTTCTAAAATGAAATTTGCTGGAAGACTTTTGAACGTCCTTTCAATTTTTCTGCAAAAATTTTAAAAAGCAAATTTATTGCTAGCAATAATTTTTTAAAAACCCTGTCTTGACTACTGTGTTTGACTTCCCTTCTGTTTAATTTCAGCCAGAGGCCTCTCAGTCTGGCTCAGTGCTTGAGCTGCCCTCTGCGAGACACCCACAGCGCACCCCAGCTGAACCACTACAATTAAAATTGCCAGGTAGTCTCCTTCTGTCACAAAATAAAATGTGTTTTCATGAGTTTTGCATCACAAAATCCCCCCTTCTTGCATTTTTAAGGCGAAATTGTAATTACATTCTAACACAGTACAGACTTTTTCATTAACAAATTCACTTGGTTTTTCACGTGGGGTTGTATGTGGTCTCTCAGATATCTTGGTAGTCTGAACGTCACATTCTTAACACCAGGACCTTCACCAGGAGGGGTAACTAGAGTGTCACAGCCAGAGCAGATGTCCCAGGGACCATTAAATCATGGGGTGTAACCCAGAGGTTCCTCCACAGAACCACCAAATGGCAAGGGAGACTGATGGAAGCCAGGACCAAGATCAAAGCCAAAATCAGAGACCGTGGAGCCATTATTAGAGGTGGAGTGGCTTCGAGGAGAGAGGAACTGGGAAGAGGTGGCCATTAGCATCAAAGACACCAAGGGACCAGCACCCAATGCAGCTGAAGGCAAGATGGCTGGGGGCTGAGTGTGAGAACCCAACTGCACCGTCTACCTGCCGATCTTGCCTGGACACCGAATTACCCTGACTTCCCTTCCTCAAGGCCCTGTGGGTGAAGAACGGGCCGGGGAAGGAAGGAAAAGATGGTTTTTCTAATAGTGAGCCCACAGAGACAAGCAAAGACACGGACCCAAACTGGTTGGTTATTTATTCATGAAGTCATTCATTTATAGTTTTCTGTATCTAAATTCCAGCTAAAATCTCATAGTTAATAATCATACAATCATGCAAAAGCCCTCGCTGAAATGGGATGGTCTTTACTTGAGAAGATATAATATACATATTTTCAAGCGAGATTGTTTTTCTCCTTTGTTGGGTTCCTTTCCACAGGTTGCAGAGGACTTTCCACGAAGCAAGGAATAGCAACGTGTCTGGCCCATCATGATTGCTGTACAGGAGCACGACCTGCTCTGGGGCCATCTTTGGCCTGTAGGCGGTTTGATGGATGAACTCCTGGGAAGATTTACTCTACCTTATAATGTTGCCCATCACTGATGCCTCAAAATCCACACCGGGAAATATTCAGTCCAGCAAACAGCTAGTAAGCAGCATGTCCTGAAACCTGGGAGGAACACATTACTTCTCTTTTCTCCTTAGCCGCTGCCAGGACTAGAAAGGCCTCTCACCGATAGGAGATATGAGAGAGCTGTGACCTCACGCTGCAAGGCTTTTGTCCCCTTCACACATTACGCTCCTGGCTTTGTTTTTGTTTTTTAAAGTAAGGCTTTAGTTTTTAGAGCAGTTTTAGGTTCACAGCAAAACTGAGGGGAAAGTACAGAGATTTCCCATTTCCCCCTCTGCCCCCATATACACACAGCCTCCCCCACTATCAACATCCCCCATCAGAGTGGGACATTTGTTAAATGAATCTATATTGACATGACATTATCACCCAGAGTCTGTAGTTGACATTATAGCTCACTATTGGTTTTATACATTCTATGGGTTTGGACAAATGTATAGTGACATGGATCCACCATTATGGTATATAGAGTAGTTTCACTGCCCTAAAAATCTTCTATACTCCACCTATTCGTCCCTCCCTCCCCAACCCCTGGCAACTACTGATCTTTTACTGTCTCCATAGTTTTGCCTCTTCCAGAATGTCCTGTAGTTGGAATCATGCAGGATGGAGCCTTTTCAGATTTGCTTCTTTCACTTCATACGCATTTAAAGTTCCTCCCTGTCTTTTCATGACTTGATGGCTCATTTCTTTCTAATGTTGAATAATATCCCATTGTCTGGGTGGACCGCAATTGATTTATCCATCCACCTACTGAAGGTCATCTTGGTTGCTTCCAAGTTTTGACCATTATGAATAAAGTAGTGCTTTTAATGAGCAAATCAAGCAGCACCTCCCAGGCTCTTCTGTCAAGATGGCCTCACTGACAAAAGTGACAGGAACCTGGTGGAGGTCACGAGGTGGTTTGGGGCTGTCTGTCTCAACAGATAATAATGTCTAGCAGTCTTCTATTCTATCCTAATATTTCTGGCAAACTTGCATTCTAATCTATTTTTTATTATTAAAGCATAATAATTGTACTTTTTTGTTATCGAAAATTCTATCTTCCCCAAAGCCTCCAGTTATTTGACTGTTGGGGGCAAGGGAGGGGGAGAGAATTCTTTCTTCTCCAGAGTTAGTTTTTCAGATAGAATTCAATTACACCTTGATATTCCAAAATTATCATGATTAAATCAAAGAACAAAAGTATTCAGATGCCAAGTGAATATGCAAATACACCTCCACAAAACAAGACAAAACCCCTAAATCATTGAGAAGCAAAATGGGCTCTTAACTTCAATCCTAAAAGGAAAGCCTCAGGGCACCCATTTTATTATGGATTTTAGTCCATCTGACTTGAATGGACATTTTCCTTCTGAGTGAGGACTTTGGCAACCCATGAGTCAGCATTTCACGCAATTAATTGAAAGCCACTTAGCAGACAGTGGGGTTCAGAATAACAATGTCTGGCAATCACTGTACTAATCCAAACTCAAAATCCATTTCAGAGAGGAGGGGAGGCTCACACAGGAGCGGGAGTCAGCGGCCCATTATCACTCGCATCACCTGCTTCCTAATTACACCATAATTAGATCAGGGGTAATTACTTTGATTTCTATTATTATTGCTCAGAATACCTTAGAATCTTAGAATCATAATGTTATCAAGGAATTTAGAGCTCATCACTTTTGACTTCCTTCTTCAGTAGAGGCAAGAGAAACCAGAGATTTTAAGTGACCTGTCCAAGATAAGATCTTATAGGTATTAACACTATACAAATTAATCATTTTATAAAATAATTAATGCGCTTAATTGGGCACCAAGATCTTGAATGTAGGATGTCCACAGGTGCCTATATTTTGAGAAAGAATGCCAGCGTTTTTTCGTTTCTCTAGCATGCTCTGTTCCGGTGGCGGGCACCTTTCAATTACCTCCTACAGTTGCTGTTTGTGCACTTAGTCTGCTTCTCATCCCTGTCCCACCACCGCTGCCTGGCAGGCTCATTTAAAACAGTGTCTCTATTTCATGTTTCTTTCCCAAAGTCCTGCACGGTGCCTTAACCCCACGGGGACACAGGAAACAGGTGTCAGTGAATGTGGAATACTTGCGTTCCCAAGACTCATGGTGCCCTGGACTCTGTCGTGCACTTCTCTGCCCTCTTTCTTTAAAGGAGACCCGTCCACTCAGCTCATCGCTAGTCTGTCACCTGTGCTGACTTTCTGTGACCACAGTCCCTCCGTGGGCGCACACTGCGACAGAATTACAGCCCCGTGGGCAGTACCAGCTCCAGGTAAGCGTCCCTGTTCAGAGGCAGCACATCGGTCATCCGTGGAGGTGTTGGTCATCTTAGGAAGCTGCGGTGACCCCTCCCACAAGGCCCCCGGCCACTTTTCTATCAAGGATTAAAGGCTGCAAAGCCCAGAGGAACATAGGATGCAGTGGGTGTCAAGGAGCTGTGCTTTCTCTGTCTTCCACCTAAGGACAGTTTCATGAAGTCATCAAAACAGTGTCCCCTGGGAGCAGAGCAGGAGTGGTGGGAATTCCAGGGGTGCTAGCTTTCAAGAATTACTCCGTGGAGCATCCAGATTAACTGCTGAGGAAAGTGCAGCCTCCAGGAGTCAGGAAGAGAAGCCAAACGACCAGGATTCAGGGAGAAAAACACAACAACTACATCCCAAGGGGGCAGGTTCCCAGTGGCCCTGGTGGCCTGCAGACCTCTGTACCAGGCCGTCCGTCCGAGGGTCTCTGGGTGGGACGGGAGAGCGCAGACAGGGAGCTGCACTGCCTCGCAGGGACATGGTGGACTCATGGGGTGCATGCGTTTTAGGGTGCTGGGCTGAGTCTGCATTTCGAAGGCAGCCCACAAGCTGTTTGCTTAGTGAGGGCCTCTCACGAGGCTGAGAAATATAACTTTTGCAAATATGTCAGTCCCTTGGATAGAATCTTCGCAGCCTGTTAGCGAGGTTTAAAGGAAGAGGGAAACTGGTGGTTATTTTTAGAGGTGTCTTCCTCGGAGACTCTGCCTGCTTGCCCAGAATTAGCCTGAGCCCCTCTCCCCAGCCTGCTGCACTCCTCAGCCAAAAGGTTGAGAGAAACATTTTTTCTCATGCTTGGCCCTATTGCTCAAATAAGTTCACCATCAAGGGTAAGTTTTTATGGACCCGTCTACAGAAAGATAAGAAATTCGACTTATAAGCTTAGATGCTTTAGGTAAGCTTCTGTCCCCCCAGCAGAGAAAAGGCTTCCCCGGATGGTGTATTACAGGCAAAACCCTTTTGCAGGGGGCAAAATATTGAAGTCGGGGAGGGGCGGGACTGCCCCGGCGTTGACCACCTGTAGGAAGAGTCACACAACAGCTTCTGCGATGCTGCAGTCCAGGCTGGACAGTGAGAAGTGGCAGATGCAGGACTACCCGCTCGGGGCACACGCGGCTTGTGAGCTTTCCTCTGAGTCAGTTTCCATGTTCATCATTTCCACCTTCTATTTCGCATCTAATTAGTTTTACTGAGACATTAATACCCACCTCAGCCAGTAGGCAAACACAATTTGGTACAGTTTAGACCGTGATTATTGAAACTATATTAATTTTTGAATGTTAACCTTTCATGGTTATTAGGACTTAATTCATGAAGCTGGCAGCCACCTTGGTCGTCTTTCTGGATCAATTGGCTGAAAGACGTCTATATGTACTGAAGTAGGAAAACTGGGGATGTGGGGACAATGTGGAAAAGAGGTCAGCTGGTGAAAATTTTAGCAAATTCAACCAGGTTTTCAACACTAAGTAAAACTCGCTGTGGGACGAGTCAAGAGCCCCTGTGAGCCTTCCAGGCGAATCAGACCCAGGGACCTCAAGTGGGTGGGACGGGGAAGGGTGGGGCCGTGCACCTGGGGCTGTGGAGAGAGGACATGAAAAGCAGGAGCAGCAACCAACAACCCTCACAAAGAAAAGCTGGGCTCTCAGTGGAAGGACCGAGAGCAGCGGCTTCATGTGGATGATCAGCCACCCATGGGCTCGTGCGAAGTGATGTATACATAATAGATGATATTATAGTAGTGTATAATTATATAAAACTATAACATGCAATATACACCAGCATGTATATATACATGTAATATATACATGTAGCATATATTATATAAGCCACATTATAATAGATATGCAGCATATATTATAGTAGTTATATATTACACTGTATCACATATTATAATGTATTTACATATAATATATTATAAATTAGTATATAGTATATATTACAATATATCACATATAATATGGTGTTTGGATTATAATGATATAATCATAAAAATGTGATATAATTACATAGCATAATAACATATATACAGTATAATAATATATAACCTACTTTATATCTATTATAATATATATTATGTATATAATAATACTTATAGTCAATTATAATATTAATATACAATTGTCCCTTGGTATCCATGGGGGATTGGTTCCAGGACATCTGCTGGTACCAAACCCTGAGGATGTTCAAGTCCCTTAGAGATAACGGCATAGTATTTGCATATAACCCATGCGTGTCTTCCCATATTCTTTAAATCACCTCTGGATTGCTTATAAAACCTAATACAATGTAGATGCTCTGTAAATAGTTGTTATATTGTATTGTTTAGGGAATAATGACCAGAAAAACGTCTGTACAAGTGCAGTACAGACACAGCCATTGTAGAGCTTTCCATCCCCAGTTGGCTGAATCTACAGATGAGGAACCTATGAATATGGAGGGCCAACCGTAATAACATTAATTATATTTATAATTAATTGTACCTATAATTGTATTATAATTACATGATTAAATATTATGTGTAATCATCGATCCATATATTGTAAACATATTCAAAGAGGAGGTAAATTTAAGTTGAGTCATGAGATATTTTCAAGGAGAAAACAAAAATTGAGTATGTGTTTTACCTTTGTGCATGTAATTTCTTTTTAACTGAAATCATCCGAAATTTTAAGATAAGATTTCCCAAAGGGCAGACGTGTTTTACCCACTGCTGTCGGGTTCTCGGGTGTGGTGGAATAAGTCCTTTCAGGTGAACCGTCGTGGACTCAGCGCCCTGATCCCACTTCTTTCCGTCCTCTGGGCTTATGCTCTGTTTATACTCACTGTCTGTGTTTTAAATGGATAGTGACGGGCTTTCCCTTTTACTCATTTCCTAGCCAGGATGTGATCTGTGATTGAAAGTGGGGGAATTCTACAACCCAGTCTGAGCCCAAGGGGCAGATGCCAGGTGCCGTGAGGACGACCGTGTTTGACGGTGTTCACAGAAAGTGCTTGCCGTTCTCTGTAGGTGCACGTTAGGCAGACAGGGCTGTAACTACATATAAAAGTGGGCCGCGCTGTCAACACCAGGTGACTGGACTGCTGTGGAGAGAAGGGCCGTCTCGAGGATTTGGAGGAGCTTTGAAGGAAGACTGGTCCGAAGTGACCTTGAGGAAGTGACCCACATTCCTTAGGAGTTTTTTTTGATATAGTTTAAAAATCATTGCTGGTTTCCAGAACTTCCTCTGCTGGCATTGCCCTTTGGGTCCTTGTTAAGCCCGCTGGTTGGGGGTGGTCTTGTGCCTCCTGCCAAGGAAGCCTAGGCACTGGGGGACAGCAACGATCTGTTAGAGGTTGAACACCATGACTTCCACCCATCTCCGGGTAGAAAGTTTCCCCGCTGGGGTCAGGATGGGGGTCCCAAGCATCCTCCCCGCTCTGGATCACGTGTTGAAGTCCATATTTGATTGGCAGCATGTGAGCAGTGGCCTCTGCGCACACACTGTTCATGCTATATGGGTTACTGCAGGAGGGAGGGGAGACAGAGAAGGCTGTGGCCTCTTCTCCTATTCATGCCCAGAACGTGACCCCAAAAGCAGATGGAACAGGTATGTGCGCAGAAACCTTTCTCTGCCAGGCTGTGTGGCGGGGACACCCCAGACTCCCGGTGGTCAGCTTGGGCAGCCAGTCCATCCCCTTGGACCCTCCTCTCCGTGCTGGTGGCACGTCATCCTTCATTACTGGAAGAAATCACACATAATGCACAAACAGCGAAGATGCTGGTTTGTCCTATCCGTTAGTAAGAACAACACGTGGGGTTTTATGGAAACGAGTTACAGCTTGGAGCTCCTGGCACACTCACAAGTATCTTCAGAGCAAACGCCAGCTTTCTGTGTCCGTCTGTCCTGAAAGGGCAGTGTGTGTACCCCCGTGATGGGATTCCATGTTGTTTTCTAAAGATCTGCCGACCAAAGGCATCAGTGACACTGTGTTCACCAAAGTGTGCTACACACACAGAAATGTGATTTTGATGGTAGCCTCGCAGCTCATCGATGATGACTCGATGACGAAAACTGAACTCTGTCCTTCCCCATTCTCACCGCCCATGAAAATCTCTCGATCCAACATCAATTTTCGTCCTTGACATCTAATAAAATATAAACCTCTCTGATGGCCTATCACACTGGATATGCACACGTGTTTCTTCCAGGGAAATCATCTAACCCAAAGTGATTTGCAGCTTGCTTTCTGCGTGACCTTGGGCTAACGACTCATTCAAACTCAGGGTTCTGATAATGATGGAATGATGTAACTATGTAACAGTGCTTTTCAAACGTAAACTGCTAAATGAGCACAAATGAGGTATTATTTTCTGTCACATTATTACACAATGTCCAACGTCTAATATAGTTCTTGCTACGAAGAGAATTAATATCTGTTGAGTGACACTCGGGCATTGAGTAACTCATATTGTGCAATATCTCTATGCATCAAATAGAAAATTGGCTGGAAAACTTTTAATCATCTTGATATTGGAGACTAAAAATATATATATGTACCTCCTCCTAAACTCAGGGCTTATTACTGAATAGCACTGTTTTCTTTTTGTTCTTCCTTTTTTTATGTTTTGCTTTCAAAAAAATCCAAGTAATAATATTCCACTATATAGCTTTGAAGAAACAAAACATGCGCAGTCAGTAAATAACTTCTGTTAGATTTAATTTTTATTTTAAAATGAGCATTTTAGTGAGCACTCTACACGAAGAAAAGCCTACTAAAAATGGCTTATCATGCCCCTGGATTTATTCTTATCTTCGCTAATTTTTTTGTCCATAGAGAAGACAAATTAATGAATGGATCTGGCATTTGCTCAACAAACATTTATTTAGGTTCTGCTATGTTCTTGGCTGAATTGATAGGGTCTTTGAAGGTTTACTGATGTCACAATTTGGATGTCAAAGGAGAGGGCTTTCCCAGGAAAGTTCCACGGTGCCACCTGTTAGAAATTGTAGTGTCAGGAAGGTGCAGGGAGGGAGGAAACCTTCTGAAGGAGCTTTAGCTCAGTGCTGCATGTTTGGAAGATGAGTTTGTAAGGGAGGGAAAATTTCCTGCTATCCTCTTAGTTTTTGTGGCTGGCCTACAAATTACACTGACATAAGACAGATTAATAGGAGAAAAGCATACCAATTTATTTACTATTTTTCCATGTAGAGGGGAGTCTTCAGAAGGGAAATGAAGACTTAGGAAGTCATTAGGCCTCAAGTCCTGTGTACCTTTTCCACAAAGAATGATAAATTGTGGGGATGCAAAAAGACAAAGGGGCTTGGGCTATGGGCAGTAAATTGTGGGCCAGGGACTAGGAAATCATGGGGCAACTAACAGCAGGCCAGGGTTATTTTAGTAGGTGCGTTTGTACAGGTCCACTTGGGCGTTGATAAGAATGTTTTGCTCTTCCTGGTCCAGGGAGGGCCTCTTTCTCATGGGAAGTTTGATGACCTGCTTTAGGTAGACAGAGGGAGGTCAGAGAGCCCTTCCGGCATCTGCTGATGCTCGAGTGCCTTCAGCTCAAATTCATCAACATGCCTTGGGTGGCATGTCTTGAACCCCTTCAAGCTTTAGAAACACGCCCATCTGCAATACTGTAAAAGGAGCCATAAGTATAACTGACTGCAATTGGTAAACACCAGTGAGAGGCCTCTGTCTTGTACATAAGCCCTATTTACCAGTCTCTGATGGTCCAAAGCAGAGCACAGTGGCTCGCCAGCGTCCGGTGTTAGCGAGAAAGGCAAGAATGTTGTTCGTGAAATGTGCGTCCCAGTGCCTCAGGCTCACAGGATTTATGGCCCCAGAACCTTCATCCAGATTCTTATAGGAAAGCCTGCTGCCTTCTTACAGGAAAGTCCAAACTCAATTTTGCAGACCTCAGAGTTCGAGATAGCCAGTTATTTATTTAAAGTTGCATTCCCAGGTCTGTACTCTGATCTGCCCCACAAATGTTTGGCCAGACAATGAAATACTGTTGAAACCTTATTTCTTTTGGTGTATTCTTTCATTCTGTAAATGCAGTGGTGCAATGGGGAGATTTCTTCTCAAAAGGAAGGGAAGAAAGCTTTGAATTAATTTTTTCATAATTTTAAATTAATCCGATTTTGGTAAGAAGCAGTGTGTTATTCAAAGCCATAAAGATAAATTATTTTTTATATATCCCAGTACAAAATATTTCCCTCTTCATTTTCAAGCAAGTGATTTTAGGTACAAGGAGATCCCATGACAGACTTTAATTCCAAGAAATGAGCTGTAGGTTATTTCATTTATTTACCCTTTTACTATGTGCTTCTATGCCTAAATCATAGTCACTGTCTGTATGTAACAGGAGTTGACAAAAAATAAGCAATAAGATTTTCAGTGTGACTGTTGATCTTGTGTCCACTGGAAATGAATAGCATGTACTTTCTGCTCCGAGGGAGAGCTCTGACTTAATCCTAGTAGGCACATTCTGTGATAAATATAGGGGAAACGAGTATTAAAATCACTGAAAGTAAATTATTCTTAGTCGTTTTGAGAACGACACCATTTACACCGACTTCCAGGTTTGTGCTAATGTAAAGACCGACTTTCTTATGTCATTGTTAATGTCTGCAGAAAAATTTAAGAGACTCAGGCATATATTTTCAGGGGTGAATCGTTATCTTGGTACTTTATTTTGTCTTTTATTTTTTGCCCCACGTTAACTAAAGCGCCCACATTTTAATACATCTGATGTGAACGTAGAAGTTAATATACAACTTCTTCGGCTTCCTCTGGCTTCCACATGGAGAGAAATACCTGCATTTTGTAATCCCCTTATATATCAGGGTAAAATCACAATTCGCCTCCATCACTTTTGTACCCGGAGATTTATATGCTGGAGAGGTGGACTCCTCCTTTGTCTAGACGGCTGCACAATGAGTCTGAAGAGAATTTCAGGAGGCCTGAGGGTCAAGTCGGAGTGATTATTAGCGTGTTGAGAATTCCTACTTGCTTTAGGTCAAAACACGGCCACAGTTTTCCCTTGGAGACTTCAGATGAATTGCTAAAATCTAGGTAAACTGCTAAAATTGTGCTGCATGTGACTTCCTACCAGGAGACAGGAGAATCTAAGCAAACAAGGATCAGGAGGAGGGTCTACACTGGCTGGTTCCTGTTTTGAATCGGACGCTTGGTATTAGGAAATCATATTTCTAAGCTCTCAGGAACCTGAGCTAAACATGCTTGGGGATCTTATTTATCTCCTGCTTAAAAGTTTCACATCCATGAAACGTTAAAATCTGGACAAGGAGAAGAGATAGCGCTGATGACAGCACCGTGGGGCAGCTGGGTGGGTCAGGCCCTCAGTGTCCGTTATGGAGGCACAGAGGGGTCAGAATCAGGACAGAAAGGCAGGACCGTGTGGGAAGGAAACGCCACTCAAACATTTTACGTCCTTCAGAACATAGATTTTCCCATTATTCAGCTCACAGGGATGGAGGCTGTTAAGCTGACACATTTTTAGAAATGAACTATTTTTTCTAAATCTGTCTTGAAATAGTAGTATTAACAGGATTAGCATTCATAGTAGTAGCCCAGGAGTGGGCAGAAGGGACGTGTTCCTCGAGGCTCTGGTTGCCTGTGACTCAGACTAGATCAGGAACAGGGAAGGAGTGGGCGGGAGGTTGGGCTGGCTTTGGGACAATCTGATGCCAACAGGAGTCCTCTGCTATTGCCTCTTGGGGAACACTGTCTGCATCCTGTTCGTGATGAGAGCCCGGTGGGGCAGCCGTTTGAAGGCCCTACGCCGGGCCAGTGAGGGGGAAGGCATGTCCAGTGTGGGTGAGGTTGGGAAGCACGAAGCCTCCATCACTTTCCCCAACTGCATCTGTAAGCCTTCCGAGGTGTCGGCCCACCTGTCCCCCTTGTCCTGCGCTTGTCCCTTTATTCTCCGATCCTCCCTCGGCCGACCCTTCATCCCCAGCTTCAAGGCAAGGTTCCCTTTCAAAGCACTCTGCTCATTGGAGAAACAAACAAACGCGTTTGGGTTCGGTCCTCCTATGTTATCAGCATTGTTCTCCACTTTTCCGCTGGGACCCTCCTTGGACTCAGTGTGTCCTCAATGAACGGTCACAGTTGTTGAGAAGATGATGCCTTTTAAACCATTCAGCCAGTATTCTTTCATGCTCTTTCAGACAGTAGAGTTCCATCTGAGTCTTCCCAGCCGTCACTGAGCCCCCACCACACGCCGAGGGACAGCAGAGTGTGGGATACATGGGGCCCGGGGGCAGCTGCAAGCTTGATCTTTTCAATTGTGGACAAATCATTTAAAATCTGCGAGTCTGTGTATGAATGAAGCCCGTCGGCTTAATAGACTCTAAAACCCCTTTAATTTAAAACTTTGAACCTGTACTTCCTTTTTTTTTGGATTCTCATGCTTTTTTCATGCCACCCAGACCCTTGTCCTTCAGGGCCAACTTCCAGGCCTGCCCTCCCAGCCGCTGCTTCTTCTCCATCCTGTCAGCCCCACGGCGCCCTCCTCACGTGTTCAGCTGCAGTCCCCAGGCCTCAGAGGGACCACTCAGGAGAGGGATTTATGCTTCTCCATACCTCCTTCCTATGGCAGGGAACAAGTTCCCAAGAGGACACGCAGAGAGAGCAGAGACACTGCTCCACGTCAATCAAATGCAAATCTTGACTTGTGATGACTTTTCTCCCGTATCTCTTGTTTCTCTCTGTCTTATTGAATCTTCTCCAATTTTTGCTTTTAAATAACTTGTAGTAGTACTTAAAGACAAGATGGTGGATACCAGTCCCCCCAAAACAAGAAGGAGGCAGTCAGTGCAGGTTAAGGAGCAGGAGGAGGACATCCAAATGGCAGGATGGCTCAGCAATTCACGGGCGAGGCCAGAACGATGCCTCTGAGCAAAGGGAATGTGATTATTAGAGGTCAGCTGAGAGAAGGAACAGCAAAGTCATGACTGGGGGATTTCAGCCTCGTACACGCCTTTGTTTTAAACCACTAACACATACTCACACGTACACACACACACAAATAGCCATCCTTTTGCCTCACTTCCAGGATCTGGAAAATTTTTCTTAACGTGATTGTGAGTGTAGCTGCATTTATACATATTTAGTGGGCACTTACCATGCATAAGACAATGTCCTAAAGGGTGTATTGTGACCCACTCCCCATATAAAACACCTCTGAAACGTCTGTCTTTATGCTTTTGCTAATTTTAGTGAAGAGCAGTTCATTGCTGATAATTCTAATGCTGCCACTGGAAATGGTGTGTGATTTTCAGAGATTCATATCCTCCATGTGGGTTTGGAAACATCTGTTCAGACCAGAACGTATCAGTTAAAGCTATATTTTGCTCCTCTCCATATGTGTCCAGATGGTTGCATCTATGTACTATATACTATAAGTTTCAGCTATCTACTGCAGTTTATTTTTTTAATTTTTATTTTCTTTTATGTGTCTAAAGAAGCTAATTATTTAAGACAATAAGAACTCCTAATAAATTCCTAAGGTTCTAACACGTAAAATCTTTAACTATGTGTGCACCTGTGTGATTCTGTTAAAATGCCATATGTTTCTGTTAAAATGCGTATAAACCAAGTTATTTAAAAAAAGGTTAAACGTTTACTCTGTGGATTTTTAAAATCTAAACAAAATAAACTTCATCAGAGATAGAGCTTCAAGAAAGGAAATCATTGGAAATTCTGATGAAATTATTTGTTAATTCAACAGAACAATACATACGCCATCATAGAAACATAAAATGTATTTCTCATTGATCACTATTTTGAGAAAAATGATAAAACTATTCAAAAGAGTAAAAAAAAAGTCAATTTTCCGATAATTTTCCCTTGATAAGGATGTTTCATGAAGCTTTAGAACAGTGCTCTTCAATTCTTTTTTTTACTGTTATATCTTGTTATTTTGCAAACTGCAATCTCTCAATCATTATTAAACTGGCATAAAATTTTTCCTCACAAGTTTAAATAATTGCAAACAATGCAAATTTCAGCATACTGTAACATGGACAGATAAAAATAAAACTATGAAATTGCTCTTTTAAGTGTGGTCAGCAGACTTTTAATAACAAAGTGATTTGATACTGAGCGTCATCTATTAAAAGGACATAAACAAGCAATTCAACTGTAGGAAATTGAACATGGTTCCTTTTTCTCTTTGAACTGTATTCCAATTTTATGCCTCCATAGAATTTTATCTTAATGTAATGTCTTTCCTTGAACGCTTTTATTGATTGTTTGTTAATTCTTTCTGTGAGAAAAATATATAAATTAAAAGTAAAATATTTTGATTTTGCCCCCATAGCTCTAAAGATTACATTTTTCTATACTGAGTTATAATTATAATTAATGTTTGCATAAGATTGATCAAAATAACGTAAATATATTACACTATTTTATGTTCAGCGAATAAAAAGATAATTTAGAAATTCATATTCTAATGAAATAAGTGGAAATATTTTTTCTATTAGTTTATGTATCAATGGGTAATTATTACTTAATTGATAGAATGAGATAAGTGTAACATTAAATCTGTTAGTAGGATTTTTTTTTAAATGGCGTAGGCCCTGAGAGAACTTTGTCACAAATTTCACGGAAGTGTTTAAAAGTTCTTCTGAATTATACAAAAAATATCAGTGATCTGTCATTAAAAAATAAATGTAATCCATCAGTTGACAAGTCAGGTTCTCCGTAAACAAATGATCGAAAACAAATGACTTACAAGGAAGGTAAGGTATCCACCCACTGGCGCCCTCTGCGTGTGTCTCTGTTACTGGTCCTTGGTATGTTATTTGTTTATGTGATTTTATGGAACTCGTCTTTCTCTTGATTTCCTCTGTAGTACTGCAGAGCCTGAAGGGACGTGACCGTCATCTCTGGCTTTCTCATCCTCCATCTCTTTTCCTCCTCCTCTTCCTCTTACTCCCCTCTCATGTCTCCACTTGATATTTTCCCAAAATGCTTCCACCGTTAAGGCATTTAATAAACTTTTGATTGTCTTAAGAACATGGTAGGTTAATAAAACCATTAAAGAGAATTAAAGTCATCTGCCACTGAACAATGGTGATGCGTTCTGAGAAACGTGTTGTTGGGTGACTTTGTTGTTGTGTGAACATCACAGAATGTACTTACACAAACTTAGATGGTGTAGCCCTCTATACACACACCTAGGCTCTCTGGTACTGATCTTATGGGACCACTCTTGTCTATGTGGTCTGGCGTTGACCAAAATGTTGTTATCAGGTACATCATTGTATTTACACGTTACAAAAAAAGTCTTTATGGAAAAATAGGCACCAGCGTTCTTGTTGGTAAGTTCCAACCATGATATTAACAATGCAATACACACTTTTAAAATATTTTATCCTATTATTCAATGTAGAAATCCATTTGTTGGCCTGGATCAAAGCAGAGATTCTCGTTTCATTCACATTATATAAGCCCTTTATTATTAAAAGTCCCCATGGGACTCAACCATTTAGCTAAATTCCATTGGAAGATTCATACAAAACGTTTTCTCTAAATACATGAATCAGAGACTTAAGACTAACCTATACATGAAAATCTTCCAATGCCTCCTGCGAATATCATGGTATGTTGTTCCATCTGCCTCCCCGTGGGTTGGGACAGAGGACGGCATTCCAGCACTCTCAACGGGAGGATGACTTGAAAGATGAGGCTTAACTCCGAGGGAATCAGGAAGAACTTGCTGTACCTCTCTCTGCTTCTCTCATCTTTGTGCCATCCATACCCGCAACTGTAAACACTTGGGAAGTATTTTTCTCTCAGCTTGACAGATCTTTGTTCTTGAATTACATATTATTTTTGAAATGAATAGTCATCATTTTTGTTTCTCTTCTTATTTGAAGAGATATGTACCTTAACAATTTGTCTTTATTCATTAATGTCTTTTCAAAGATAGGATTAACATAATGTTATCTATTTGGGAGAGCCATAATTTTATCTTTTAAGAGCCATAAAAAAGTAAAGCAAAAAAAATTATTAAAAAGAATTCCATTTTGGGGCCAGCCCTGTGGCCTACTCATTGAGTTTGCACGCTCCGCTGTGGCAGCCTGGGTTCCCAGGTTCAGATTCTCGGCATGAACCTACACCATTCATCAGCCATGCTGTGGCGGCGTGCCACATGTAAAGTAGAGGAAGACTGGCACGGAAGTTAGCTCAGGGCCAATCTTCCTCAGCCAAAAAAAAATCCTCCATTTTCCCTCATCCCTCTTTTTTCTTTATTCTTTCAAGACCCTTGGAAGTGGAAGATTCACCACTCATCAATGTTCCTAGCACAATGGATCCCATTTCCTAGGGTTTGAAACATACATTTTTTGGAACCCTCCTTAAAAATTAAAAAAAGTAGGAAATTAATTATAAACTGATTTCTTAATTAGAATGAGAAAAGAAATCAAATTTCAATTCTTATAAAAGCATTCAAATATAACAAATATTATAAAATTCAGAAAATTAATTTTCCTTCAATTAACTGCCTAATATAAACCTGAAATACTTAAAAAAATTTGGTAGCATATTCAATTAGCGGTTTTTCAGGTGAAAAGATTTTTTTATATCATTATTCTATAGAGTGAACAGAAAAATTTTGTTTTTCTTCTAGAATTGTTAATAGAATATTTTTTAGTTAATAACTGAGAATGATATCTTTCAATTTTATAACTTGTTATTGGTTATGGCACGTTAGTTTGTGGGAATGTTGTAAAATTTGTGAAGATCTCTTTCAAGTTTCTTCCCTGTGTAAACTATAAGATTGCAGGGCATTTTACAATTTTTTTTAGTTTTATTTTACTCATGATTCATTGAATTGATTGACAACACTCATTAACCAGTTTTTCAAAAATGTCCCATTTCTAGTATGTGTTTCACGTTAACTTAATCAATACCAGGATATTGTGTCAAATCAGCGAGGGTTTTAAAACTTGCTACAATGTGTTCAGATGATGAACTCCTCTTTATTATTTATATTATCTGAACAGTCAAAAGCCTTTTCATGGTTTCTGTTTGAAATTTATTTCTTACCCTGAATGAATTACTGCTTTTGGTATGATCTTAAAAAGTTTTTTTCTAATTTTCTACTCAATGTCAGAAAAAGTATTTTATTTTCAATACACATTTTTCTGTTTTGTTTCCTATTCCATTATTTTTTGCCTATATTTCACCTGTTCTATTTAATAAATACATTGGAAAATAATTGAAACATATCCATCATATGTATATAAGTAAGGAGCTTATAACTTCCTTCCAAAACATTCTACCAAATTGAAGATACAATGGCATATCCAGGCTTATCTATCTTTTAAATAAACTTACTGCATCTCATTTGAGTTGAAGATTCTCTTCTTAGTCTTCAAATACATATCCTGGAGTCCTTAAAACATCATGGAACCCAATTTTTAAGGCTTGAACATTCTAATAATTAGGCCATGCTGTTTCACTTACACTCTCTAAAGAAAAACCAAATTTGTCGTGTGTGTTTCCATCTAGGAGATGATCCTGAAAAGGAAACACACAACTTGCACAATACTCATAAGTTGCACAACTTCAGATCCTGTGAAGGCAGCTGCTTTTTCCAACAAGATCAAGGAAACGAGCTGGGCATAGCTTAGCCCAGCAGGCCTTGCTATCAAGAATTGCAGGGTATTTGATATTGGGATGGTGGTGGGGAGGGCAGGGGAGTGAGCCTGCAAGGCATCCCTCTGTTGACCCAGTTAGCAATAACCTACTAGGTTTGACAAAGAACTGCACAGCTATATCCTAGAAAACCCAAACTAAAAGTACCTCTAGTTCAATTTTCCTTTAGCTGGATCCCCAAAGTGCCTTAAGCTTTATAACTTCACAGCAAAATTACTTCCATTTCATAGTATCCCCAGTTAAAACCTGGAGATTGCCAAAGTCACAAGTTAAGGAACAATGGCCTCAAAACTAATATAAGAGGTGTTATCAGGCCAAAATCGTCAATGTTTTTATCCTCAAATACCCTAGGGTTTTCGACTAATGATACTATGTGTCTTAGTCTGCTTGGTCTGCCATAACAATATACCACAGGCTGGGTGGCTCAAACAGAAATTTATTTTTTCTGTAGTTCTGGAGGCTAGAAGGCCAAGATCAAGGTTCTGGCCAATTCAGTTCCTGGTGACAGCTCGCTTCCTTCTCTCCGTGTCCTCACATAGTAGAGTGAGAGCAAGTAGGCTTGTTGGTAACTCTTATAAGTACACTAATCTTACAGGATTAGGGCCCCAACCTTATGACCTCACTTAACCTTAATTACTTCCTTACTTCAAATGGTTATATTGGGGGATGGAACTTAAACATATGAACTTTGGGCAGACTGGATTCAGTCCAAAGCACCATGCATATCATAATTGTCTTTTAATAAACACTCTAAAGGCAAATTGAAGATTTACTGTTTTATGAAATTTGATGTAAGTGTAGAGCAATTTCTTACTTTGCTTAGAAAAAAAGCCTACCCTCCCACATGGAAAATATGTTCAATTCACTCCTTTCCCAAGTGTCATTGGTGTCATTAGTAGAGTTCAGCTTCTTGGATTCAGTCCCTCTTGGTCTGAAGACCTGTGAGCTAAACAAACCACATAACCCCGATGTATGATGGTGTGGCAGGCGCAAGATAACTGCTGTACACATTTCCATTCACAACAGAAGCACATAGGAACGACTTCTGTGTAACAATTCCGAAATGCCCCAGGACGCATGTTGAAATTTCCTTAATTAGGACTTGAGATACATGAGTAATTTTCCATGGCTTCCAGCTCTGCCCTCTTGGCTCTTGTTTTTCCCCTGAATCATCCTTTTTCCATGAAATGAAGCCTATGTTCAAAACTGAGCACTTTTCTCAGCTACTTCTTGCCTGTAGCAGTTTAGGGTCCAAAGGCATCATTTCCTTTTGAACAGTCTCTACTCTTTTAAGTCTAAACTAATGGGTTTTTTTGCTACTGTAATTCTCTTGAAAAATTGTGTGAGTCTCCCATGAATCTTACTGAGACATGCTTCACTTGACCAAAGCCACACTAAGACATATATTTAAGATAAGTCTGTATTTACCTCGAGTTCTTGCTGGGACTTCAGAAGAACCGTATGCTTGAGTTTCTTAGAAGCCTTACTGTTTGACCAAGTGGTTCTTTGAGACCTCAGTGTAGATCTTTCTGAGGCCTTAACAGTTTAAAACCACATTCTGTCTTCAACTTCATGTCATGTGTTCCTGACAGTGCTCTGGAATTTTCCTTTGCCGGGAGTCATTTCCTCACTTTAGCCTTGTTCACCCTCAGGAGAGGCTGGGGATTGTCAACATTAGTGAGTGCTTGCTCTTTTGTTTATTTCTCCTTGGTCTAGCTCATCTATCTCCTCTCACATTTTACAATTTCTGACAAGAAACAGCCTAATGGCATCTCCAAAACTCTGCCTGGAAATCTCCTTAGCTAGTCACAAGTTCATGAGATACACTTTCTGTTTTTCATATTCCTGCAAGTGACAATATGGCTCAACTTTCTGCCACTCCATAGCAAGAGTTCCGTTTCTTCTTGTTTTCGATCACATTTCCTTCCCCTTATGTGAAGCCTTTCCCTGCAGCCTCCTCACTGGCCAGCAGACATTGACTGCTACTGTTTTCAAGCTTCTTTTGGTTTTCACTTAAAACCACTCTCTTCAATATCATTCTAGCTTCTTCCCACTTCCTGGTGTCACCTCACTTCGACTACCAAAATCTGCAATAGTTGTCTACCGCTGCATAAAAAATTACCTCTAAAGTCAGTGGTTTCAAGTTACAGTAAGCATTTAGTTTCCTCTCAGTTTCTGAAGGTCAGCTAAGGTGGAGTCTCTCAGGGGTTGCAGTCAGTATGCCAGTGGGGGCAGCATCATCTGAAGACTTGACCGGGAAGGGAGGGCCAGCCCCCACAGTGGCCCATTCACACAGAGGGAAAATTTTTGCTGGTTGTTGGTGAGAAGCCTCAGTTCCTCCCTCTGTGGAGCTCTCCACAGGCTGCTTGAGCATCCCTAAGACGTGGTGGCTGGCTTTCTCCAGAATGAGTCATCCAAGAGAGCACAGAACAGAAGGAACAATGTCTTTACAGCCTCACTTCAGAAGTCACATACCATCACTTCTGCCACATTCTATTCATTAGAAACAAGTCACTGAGTCTGGTCCACTTTCAAGGGAAAGGGGAATTGGCATCAACTTTGAAGGGGCAAGTGTCAAAGAATTTGTATACATATTTTAAACCCACCACATAGTAGCTAAACGATTCATGGAATTTGTGGACTCGCATAACAGTTAAGTCTGGTAGGGCAAGATTAGAGCATGGTTTGAGCAAGACTCTGCCTTCAATTCTTTGTTATTCTCTCCAGCTTGCCTAACCCTGTGGCTCATCTTTGTCAAGGTGGTTTCACTCAGGGAGATGATATAACTTCAGGGTTCCCAGGAGTTGCATTTGTATCCACTGCTATCCAGAGGAAGAGAAAGAACTTCTCTCCTGGAGGTCCCAAATGAGACTGGAGAAACAGAACTTGCCCAGGGGATGGAATGATGCTTAATCGTCTCTGTTAGGCTATGTATACCACTCCCCAAGGGGGAAATACACACACTGCTTACTCTGTCATCATTTAGGGGTTCTAATGGGGTCAAAATATAACTTAAATCTTAATTTTTAACCTAAAGTGGAGGAAATCTGACCATAATACCCCATTTCATAAGACAGCAGTTTTCATATGCTAATAGTAGAATTTGAGGACGGAGAGTTTTGAGTATTTGGCTCACTTGTGGAATTCCCAAGTCTACAACAATGCTTGACATCCAGTAGATTCTGAATTGAGAGTTGCTGAAATAGTCAATAAAGAAAAGCAACCATGAGGTAATAAACAACATCGCATGAGAACAGAAGCGGTGTCTCTGAAACAAGTTGTTAATTGTTGATGGATGTCACCCTGTCAATAGGCTATTAGCTAAGACATATTAAGTATTAGTCACTCCAGTCTCGCCACCCTTGTAGATTCTATTTACTGCCATTCCCACCCGTCATCTTTTTCCTCCTCCCCCGCATAGCCCTCTGTACATCTTATCTTCCTGAAGCAACTCCTATGGGCACTTCCTTTCTGCAATAGGAGGAAGTGATTGCATATGTCGGGACACACCACCAATTGCCAAGAAATTCTATTTCTGTCTCCCTTCATTCATCAGTAGGAAATACAAAAAGCTGTCGCACCTCATCAGCATTTTCTGGACGTCCACAACAAATTAGTGTCAGTCAATGAAGTCATGGTGATTTACTTCTATTTCATAAATAAATACTTGAAACATTTAAACTAGTAGAGATACATTGCTTGAGAGTAGATCGGTGATTGAGAAATATCTGGGATTCTTTTCGTCATAAACAATTTGTTTCTTTCTCATCTTGATTTAAAACTGTGGAGCCTTTTGTTTTAAAGAAAATGAGGAAATATGGGAAGTTCAGGGAACACTAAGAGAAAAAGCAACCAATGGCTCAGATGAGTGGGGAAAATAGACAAAAACTAAAATTTTCATCTTTTGATTATGACTATGAAGGATGGATTGTACACAAGGACATATTTAATTTCAGAAGTGAACTCTACCCCAGTGTGAGGATATGACAATTATAGTCTATTTATACGGATGAAAAAATAGCATATCTGTTCCCGAGGTTTTTGTCTATTTGAAAAGAGCAGAAGTTTCTATGTTATTCTATAAATCAATGTCAGTCTGTCCACTCATCTCTAAATTCTGACCAAGCGGTTTGATCTTCGTTTCCCCTCATCACAATATTTACAGTTGGGCGCCTGGCTTGGAGAAGCCAGCTCTCCCTGTGGCAGGACGTGCGCCCATGCAGAAAGTGTTGCCGATGGCCTCCTTCCCTCATCTCTGCTCTCTCTCCTCTGGCCGGATGCATCTCACGGCCTCTCTCGCCTCTGCACATTCTAGAAAGAAGGTGGGGAAGTCAGACTTTAATGACTAGGTGAGTTGGGACGTCCACACCCCTGCAACATTGGTGTAACACTGCCTGCTACTTATCGTACCCAGAATAATGAAAGCACCTACCTTGGCAGGATAAGGAAGGTCAGGATGGGCGCACACTCACGTCAGGTGTGTCAGACAGCTCAGAGTCACCATAACGAAGACCGAAGGCTGGGGGCTTCAACAACAGAAGTTCATTTCTCCCAGTCCTGGAGGCTGGAAATCCAAGACTGAGGCGTCAGCAGGGTTGGTTTCTCCTGAGGCCTCTTTCCTGGGTGTGTGGATGCCATCTTCTCCCTGTGTTCTCACGCGATCTTCCTTTCGTGTGTGTCTGTGTCCTAATATCTTCTTATAAGGACACCAGTCAGTGGGATTAGGGCCACCCCAATGACCTCATTCTAACTTAATTACCTCTTTAAGGACACGATTTCCAAATACATTCACGTTCTGAACTAATGGGCTTAGGACTTCAACATCTGAATTCAGCCCATATAACCAGGGGTCTTTTAAACCGGGATTCTTTGAAAAAGAAAGACAATCTCTTGCCTGCAGCCCCCTACTCTACTAGAGTATGGGATTTTAGTAAGCAAATCATCATAGATCCAAAATGGGCAAGGGGTGAACTGACATGCTGCAAACAGCATTCTTTATGCATGAGGAAACTCAGAAGCTGGAAGATCCCATGGGAAAATATTACACCCTCGTTGCAACTCATGTCACCCTGCATGAAATGTCTATTTCTCCATTTTTCCCACCTTGGAGATTTGGAAAATAGTGTCTCATCTGGTCCCCTTCAGTGGACGGTAAACATTCTTCTCCCCTTCCCAGTCTTGCAAATGGTTTGGATGAGATAAGCAGGCTGAGTGTTGGGACACGCAAGAGAGAAGAGATCTTGACTCTGATAAGATTGGACGTGTTACAATACCTCTGAGCTTATGCAAACTCTGTCTAAGGACTTGATTTTCAGTGACTGCATGTTTTAACCATCAGACAAAATAGCTGAGTCTCCCTTTTGTCTGGAAACTTGTTTTTCTCTTTTTCTACTTAGGAAATACCCACATGGTGGTGTTCTAACAAATAGGAAGGTATTTATTAGGTATTCAAAAGGTATGCCTGCTTTTAATTCAGTAACTAGCCGGACTGAAATAAACCCAGTGTTTATCTTCACACTGTAGTACTCACGAGCCATGGGAATACAAGGTCCCTCATTTACCACAGGCTGGGATCTGTTCAGGCAAGGTGGGGGCCCTCCAAGCTCAGAAATGGCCTTAGAACTCCCTGAACAAGAAGAGAAAGCTGTTCCTGTAATCCCAGATTTCCTCCTCCTTATCGGCACTGGAGTCTATTTAAGACTTCCTCTGCGACCCACTCCACTGGATGGGAGAAGACCGCTGGGCTTGGGGAGGCCAAGAGAAACTGTGCCTGTCTGAAGTCATAACCGAAGGTCAGCATCGGGAGGGGCGCTGGGGACACAGAGAGGAGAGGCTGGACAGGGATGCAGGCGGAAGAACGGCCTTGTGAGCAGGCCCGGTGTCTGTTGCTGCTTGGATGTCAAGCGGCCACACAGAATCAGCTCAGGAAAGTCGCAGAAGAATATTGTAGGGTATTTGCGGTTTCTCATTGGTGACTAAATTCTAAATACCATCATTTTCATGCTAGTAGCAAATATCCTTTGTTTTTTAAAGCATGCCCTTTTAGGAAGTAGCAATGAACTTAAGCTTGAACTCACATGACAAATTGTCAAAGTAATGTATAGACATTCGAACTTACAAAAGGACCATTTCTTTCACTGATACTTAAGTTTTTTGATTCAATGGGTCATTCAGTATCCAAATAAAGTGGCTCAAAAGAGGATGAAAATTCAATCTAACCATCCTTTCTGTAGATTTTCGTATTGCATTTCAGAGTATTTCTTACCTTTTGTTTTTTAAGAAATAAATTGGTGTATAGTCTCACTAAGATATTTGGACTTGCTTCTCCAAACGCTTACACAAAGGGTTCACCAAATTGAGAATTTAGAGAGAGCTGCTCCATCAGAGGCCCCGTCATTTCAATGTACCAACTGAGAATCAGGAGAAAACCAGAATTCCAAGCAAAACTACTTTCCTCTTTTTTCTTCTAGTCTCTCCTTTGTTTTCCTTCCTCTATTTTAACCAGGGAGGTGTGGCTGTGGACAATTTACACTCAGTATCAAGTACTCTATTGTCTTTTCATTCCTTATGAGGCCCTAAAACAACATGCTAGTGTCTGGTTTACGAGAGCAAACTGCACGTTGCCAGGATTCAGCCATTGGAAGCAGTAGTGTGGCCTTACTAGGAATAACCACTAGTTTGGATGCTAAGGGGCAGCTCTTCCAGTTGCACACATTTTAAGGCCCCAACCTGCACCAAGTCTAAAAGCTTCCAACCATCAACAAAAATTTATTTATTATGATTTTCATTAGAATGACATTTTATGTATGGAAGGGAATAAAGCTAGGATAAGTACTTACTATTTTGCACTGTAAAAAGTTGTAAGAAAAGCTGTTTTCAAGAGTTGAAAGATAAGTTCGAAAGGAAATCTTTAAATGTGCTTGTCTACAAAGGAATAGTGTGAGTTCCGTGCTCCCTGAGAAGAAAGACCAGGTCTGTTTGGTTAACAGTTGCTACCCAAACCATGAGGGCCCGGCCGGCTCATGGTAGGATGTGTCGAATGAAAGTGGCTGAGGAGTTATCACGAAGAAAGCAGTGCTCTCCCAAGTCCAGGCGGTCAGTCCTTCTGCCGTTATGTGTGGTGCAGGGGTTGGCAGCTTAGATAGCAAGTATCCGGAGAAGATGTGAAATTATTTGTGTCGTATTGTACTTTTGCTTCTTGAGCTCACACAGAATGATGTGGAAGTATATTTTACTTAAAAATTGAACGGTAGGTATATGGGGAACGAGGTTTCCTTAAAGGAAAGGTGTAATTCCTTCCGGAAGTCTGTGGACAGTTTCTTACAAAAGCCTCTGCTCCCTTTCCTCCTTAAGTGCAGTGGCGCAAGCTGATTCTAAAACTGCAACTCATGGGTTCTCTGGAAAGCCTTGAAAACCACACATTCCAAGCAAAAAGAATTCTTTACCATTTTGCAGATCACCATGTCCTGTTATTTTCCCTCAAATTTTCTTCTAGGTGTCTTTTTGGTAGAATTTGCAAATCTCACCTCAAAGTCATTGCAACCGCCTCCTGGATGAATGGCCCAACCCATATTCTCTCCACTCTTTCCCATTTTATGCACCACGGCCAGATCAACCTTCCTTAAAAAGTACTTCCATCAGCATCCTTGCTGGAACATTTCTAACAAATCTGTATCTCAACGCACCAAACTCCACGCCGTGCCTGCCCCTTGGTGTCCTCCAGGGTTGGCCTGATGCTCTGGAGAAAAAGCAAGTACCTGGCTCTAACCAGCTGCCCCGCAGGCAGCACGTTCATTCCCAGGCTTGCCTGCCCACCCAACGCTGCCCAGAGCCATGGGAATTGGCAGTACACCTCTCCTGGGGGAGGGATCCAGCCCAGGAAGTGCTCCTTGCTCACCCCAGCCTCCAGGGACGTTCTTCCTCAAGTTCTTACTCCTGAAACCCACTATTTGCAGCCTTGAACTATCTTCACTTCTCCGGTTGTTCTGAGAATGTTGATCCCTTTCCCCAACTTGAGTGATAAACTCTCAGAAGACAGACACCAGGTATTTCATGTCTTTGGTATTACTGCGAGAAATGAAAAAAGCAAACTACCAACACCCTGGGCCCAACATAGGTGTTCCTTAAGCGCTTGATTTGACCCTGAGAAATAACACTTAATTGGTCTTTGTCTAATATTCTCAGTGGCCTGAAACGTTCCAAACTTAAGTGGGAGAGCAAAAAAAGAAAAAAAACAAACACATTAAGTTACAGCCTTGTTTAGGATTTGTGTAGATATGTCAATAATAGGATAGGCATCATAGTAGAATGGATTTCAGAGATAGAGATGAGCTCCCACTTAGGCTGAGAGATTAGTATATCGCATCATATTATCTATTAAACAGCTGTCAATGAATCATAGGGATAGCCTGGGCTCCACATTCGCTGTAAAGAAGGAAAGTACTCTCTCTTCTCTGATTTTGGCATGCACCAAGATCTAATTATTAACACCATGGCAATTAACACTGTAGAAATCCACAGGCACTCTTATTTTATTTTCTAGTGATTAGTAATGTTTGAAGTGGTACTAAGAGAGCAAAATGAATGAAAATTCTGTTTTCACTGGTCGGAGCTGTGTTCCATTCAGGGTATCTTTTGATGGGGGCTGGGTAAGAACTCTATGCTCTCAAGCTTCATCTATCGTCCACTCTTTTAAAAGTTCCCCTGAAAAACATCAGCATGGCTTTAAAGATGAGCCACCCACGTGGCCAAGCTTGAAAGCTCTCAGTATGTGCATATCAAGTGGGTTTTCCATGTGTGTCTTGGATCAGAAAAGATGGAGCGAGGAGTTAGGAGAGGAAGTCTGTGAATGAGGAAAGATGCACCATGTCTTCTAATTGGATCAGGTCTCCTTAGCAGGTCATTTTTCAGTCTGGTTAGATTTTATGCGCTAGATCGGACTTTGCTCTGCAATCAGCTGAGCTGGCTAATGAGTACAGCAAATGATGAACACAGTTGATGAGGGTCAGCAAATTTAGCCCTGCTGCTCCATTCATACTAATCCTCAGCTTGGTTGGGCGGACTCCAGTTTTGACCTCACTTTGTGATGGGGAAAATCCATTATCATGGTCCTAATCCTGACACGTTGGGCGTGTGTGGACCATCTGGCTGTCTAGCCGAGACGTGTGTCTTCATAGGGCTGTTCCATTTTTGGAAAGTTGAAAGGATTTTGTTTAGAGTCCTGTGTGAGCTGTATTTTTTGTTGTTGTTGTTGTTGCTTGCTTCTGTGTAATGAAATGTGTGGCATGGAAAGCAGTACCATGCCATCAATTACAAGCAGCAACGTTGGCCTCATCACCAATGAAGATACATAAAAGCACAAAGCGAATCATCGTCCAAAGTCAAGGGAGTGGCACTTGCTGTGTAATTCAGACCCTCACACGTCATTTCTATGTGATGGAGATACTTCATGGGGAACTTTGTTATTAAAGTAAGTTTGCGTTTGCATTTGTAGAAACAGTCTTTACAATGGGCCAAGGCTTTGCATGCTTGTCTTCCCGATTAAGCATCATGGTCGTCCTCTGAGGAAGGTCGTGACTATTATTCCCATGTTATTAATGAGGAGCCTTTGAATTGGAGCAGTTTATGAACACAATATTAGCTAACACTCATTGGATACTTATGCTCCAGGCTCTGTTCTGCTCACTCATGTGTAGTAACTAATTTCATCCCCAGATCAGACCAGCACGAGGCAGGTTTTATTACTGTCTCCATTTTACAGATGAGAAGGTGAAGCACAGAGGATTTAACCAACTCACCCAAGGTCACACAGTTATAACAGCTGGAACCTATCTTTTCTTGAGAGCCTCTGATCTTAAGGGCCCTGCAGAAGTCTGTCTTTGCTGTTACAGCTCTACACCTAATGGTGAATTACACTTGTCTGTTTACTCTTCTGCCATCCTTTTATGAGTGTGAGTTTCTTGAAGGAGATCATTTGTTTCATTCACATTTTTTAAAGATTCTGGTGCCCGCACAACGTCCTGGCACAAAGCTGGTATCCGATATACATTTACTTGACGCCACGAGAATATCAAGTTTGCTCAAGGCTTCTGGACTAGTAAGTATTGATGCTGCAATTGGAAATCAGCCTTTTGACTTCTACTTCTTTCAAAATGTGGTTTAAAGGCTTATCTTTTGTCTAAAATAGGTCGATTTGTTTTCTCAATGATACATTCTCTGTTGTCTCCATTCTAACTGTGAATGTGGATCCAATTGCTAGGATGCTCCAGAATCATTTGACCACACACGTTCTATTTGCTCCACAGCCCCTCCTTTCGCTCTGTCCCATGTGACACTACTGATCTCTCTCTTTCCTTTTATTTGCCACCTCACTGCCCATACCACCAACTTCCCGCTCATATTCTGAAGCTTCTAAGCCTGAGCGAACTTGCGAGTTACCTCCTTTAAGTATCTACTAATGCTTTAAAAGCTTTCTAAAAATGTTACGATGTTTCTACTGCTTAATTGATTTAAAAATTCATTGATAAGAACGGAAGTAAATAAGACTCTTAAAAACCAGAAGCCGCTTCCCTTCTCATTTCAATTTCTCTCCCGCCAGCTCTCTCCCTTCACTAGTATTTCCAATATATGTGACAACAGTTAACATTGCTAATGTATAAACAGCTTTTTCATGTCACTGAGAAACAGAGGAATACCCCAAGAAAAAAGTGCATAGAGGATATAAATAGGACACTTTCAAAGCAAGAATTCCAAAATGCCAGAAAACATGTGAAACTCTTTCAATGACACTAGTATAACTGTTATGTTTCAGCAGCTTGGTTTTTCTTTATTCCTCAGCAAATTGCACAAATGTCGACAAGTCCTCACGCACAGCAATTAGAGCATAGCATCTTCTCCCTTCTGAAACCTCCTAATTATCCAGAGATCCTGGAGCTTACACAATCCAAAGGGTATCCGTTCTGCTTCCAGATATCAGGTAACGAGGAGAAGGACAGTGATAATCTGTTGACTGATGTGTTTGTGAGTTTAGAGTTCCCTTCTTGGTCTGGGTCCTTGCCATCCCTGCCCTCAGGTTTGCAACCCTTTTAGTTCACAATCATTGCTCAGACTCTGTTGCCAAAAGGAGGACCCTGTGGTGGCTGCCTTGAAGGGTGTTCCAGCTGCAGGCACATGCTCTGCCGGCACCAGCCCTCCCCATGAATCCGGCTCTTGTATCCTAATCCATTTCCCTGCCATGGCTGTTTCACCGTGAGTAAGTTTTCTTCTCTTTGAATCCGGGTTAGTGCTGTGTTCTCAGTCCTTGTCTCTCTCAGGTTTGCCTTCCTTATACGAGCTGCTCTAAGCCAACTGCAGGGCTGTGCATCCCATGTGTTTGGGGAGAGAAAGCCCCAGCCAGCGAACGTTGGATCCCACTCAGTATCTGTCACAGTGGCTTGCTGTCTCCCACCTCTACAGAGCCTGCCGGCACAATTTTATGATTGCTGCCTTTCTGCACCCTCCGATCAATCCAAACGACATGAATTATCACAACAAAGAGGTAATTTTTTGCCATCAAATCGGCAGACTGGAGAACTACGGGAAGTGAGTGCGCTCATGCCCTCTTTGTGGGAGAGTAAATTGTCACAACAGCGCTGGAGTGCACTTCGCCAGCACAGACGCAAACTAGTGGCAAATGGAGCATTTGATTGTGTAATTACACTTGTTGGCATTCATCCTGCAGAAATAAAAGGTCAAGTCTACAAAAATTGAAAAGCAAGGATGGCTGTTACAGAAAAGAAAAAAGGGAAATAAAAGCCGCTAAGGCTCATCCGTAGGCGATTGACCAGATAAATCCTGTTACACCCATGCAGTGTGCTGTTAGGCACCGACGACAACGACCGCCCACTCTAGACCTGTATTCATTGACATATAATAACATCCACAGCACAATATTATTTGATGAAAGGAGGTAATAAACCTGGGGTGGTATATCCCATTTCTACAGGCAAAACTACACACACAAACATGAACCCAGAGAAGGAGATGCTCGGAAGCCAGAGGTAGAGGGAGAGAGAAGCTATTTCCAACTGCAAAATCCTTGGTGGTTTCACTTGTTTATATCCTTCTTTATGGGTTTAATACTTTTACCAAAGAAGACTACTTTTATTTTTCGGTCACCACCTGTTTGGTCGCGGTTCCTAAAGGCCAGGCTCCAGGGAGACTTCACGGACTCGTTCAGTCAAGTTCTCATGAAACCTCCTGAGGTGGGGACCGCTGTGACCTCCTTCTGTAAATGAGGATAAATATATATATTTGCAAAGAAGAAAAACGATTTCTCTGTAATCTCCATGAGTATCAGACAGTACACAATGTCCTTAGTATTCATAAAATGTTGAAAACCAACAATTGCAAAATGAAGCAAGGGATTGCTGTGTTTTTGCTTTCTGTTTTTCTCTCCTATTCATAGTCAAGCGTATTTCACGGTCAATTTTCTGGTTATTAAAGATATCTCCAAACTGAACCGTCTTTCGTTACAAGGAATGATCAGCTGGTTTCTGTATTTTTCTGCTCTATTAGAAATACATTCACAGAAATCGTTCTTTCCAAATCTACGCATGAACAGAGTGAAAAGAAGACCTGATACCCTATGACAGGTGCGCAGAATAGGCGTAGGGCAGTTTATCAGGTGTGCAGAGGGCCTTGGCTGTGACGAAGGTTCCAGGGTTCCTGGATTGCATAGATTGTGCATAGAGGGACCATGTTGATCAGCCAATCAGCCACTCGACAACTCCACAACAGCATGGTCACTAGGAGCACCTGATATTTCCAGCATCTCCAAGGACACAGAAAACATTGGCAGGTGCAGGAAAACAAAACGTTTCCTGCCATTCATGAGCTTGTCACCACTCTTGAAAGAAATACTACACACACACGTGCACACAGGCACACAAAATATTATCTCATCTTTCCTCCCGGGAATCGGAAGGTCCGTAAGCGCCATCCCCATTTACAATCATTCTGGAAGTGCAGGTGACTTGTTCCGGCTCACATACTTAGTTAATGACGGAGTCGGGCTTGAAGCCAGGCCGATCTCCTGCCAGCTCATCCGGGTGCATCCATCTCATGTTAAAAGCACAAAATGACCTGAAGATGCAGAGTTAAAACACAGGCACCATGAGCTGGAGATACTCATGGAGGAAGTGAAAGGAGACTTGTCTAGAAACTCGAGGGGATCCCGCATGTGTTCTCACCAGCCTGGGGAGCCCATGCTGGGAGACCCCTTGAGGGAAGAGACCACCTGGAAGTTGCCGCCAGATGCCCTTCCTTATCCTCCAATGGGTCACAAAAGTACTGGGATCTAACAAAGCCTAAGTGAGACTTGCCCAGAGAACGGCCATTTGAACAGCTCCCTATGTCGTGTGGGAAAGAGTCTCAGATTTACATTTGCATCACATCCAGTTGCAAGCTGTAAGTTTAACACACACAGCAACCAAGAGCCAGACAAACACCGTGGGGAAAAACACGAGCCTTGACTTCTTTATGTGAAGGTAGACTAGAAATCCTGAACAATCTTCCAGGTCAAAATACACAGTGCTACACCAAAAACACATGCACACGCACACACACACACACTTTTGCTGAGCTGTTAAAAAAGTAATTACCGATCTCACCCCCACCTCCTGCAGTAAGTGTTGGAAGTCAGATGTGGGCCAGCCAAAGTTGGCCTTCTCCTTAAAGGAATCCATGGTGACAGCGGAGAGTCTGGGGAGAGGAAGAGCAAAGGACTGAATGTCTGTGTCCCCCCAAATTCCTATGTTGACACCTAACCCCCAAGGTGATGGTGTGAGGAGGTGGGGCCTTTGGGAGACGATGAGGTCATGAGGGTGAAGCCCTCAGTTAGAATTAGTACCTTTACAAAAGAGACCCCAGAGAGCTCCCTTGTCCCTTCCACCATGTGAGGACATAGCGAGAGCACACCATCCACAAACAAGAAAGTGGGCCCTCACCAGACACCAAATCTGCTCACAGCTGGATCTTGAACTTCCAGCCTCCAGAACTGTGAGAAATAAATATCTGTTGTTTATAAAACCATCCAGTTTGTAGTGTTCTGTTATAGCAGCCAAGCTGATGGAGACAAGAAGAAAAACTTATCGAAGGAGGGCCTACCAGGAGATTCCGCCGGGCTGTGCCTTCAATATTACAGGGAGCTAGAAATAAACCCGCCTCACAGAAAGGAACATCGAGGAAAGGCGTGTGCCACAATCCTGGCCCTCATGTATAAGCAGAAGCTGGCCCTCACATCTGCTTGTAACACCATCTGAATCAACTTCCAGCCAAATCTTTGGGCTGGAAAATCTTCAACATAATCCCCAATTTTAAAGCAATCTGCTTGAGCAAAGCAAGCACAAATTCTCTCTAGAGAAATATACCTTCACCATAAGCCTCAGAAGATTCCCAAAGAGGAAAATTTCAAATGTGATCTCATAGCTATCAGTCACAACTCCCCAAGGAGGGAGGGCACCATGAGAGATGGACAATAGAGAGACCATAGGATGCACCTACAGACCCTGAAGATATGGGGCTTACTCGACACTATGCCTCATCGGATCCAATCTGATCTGATCCGCTCTGACATAATCTAGCCCAATATCTGGAATTATATATGTGTATGTAAATATATATCACTTATATATTTAATATAATTAAATATAAGAGGTGTCTAAAAACGTGAAAACAAATAATGAGGATTCTAAAAAATGGAAAGCAAATTTGGGAGGAAAAGAACAGAATTTCTAGAAATGAGAAACAAAATAGCTGAAATTTTTAAAAATCCAATTTAATTTTAATTTTGAAATACACAGCTGAAGAGGCAATTAACGGATTGAAAAACAAATTGGATGCAATGATACAGATTTTAGTGATAGGAAAATGATGGGACAGAGCAAAGAAACTTCCAGGGGTGTGATGAAGAGAGTGAGGGCCTCTAAAATTCACCTGCTCAGAATTGGAAGAGAAGACAGACTTTGAGGACTTGATGCGCGAGGATTTTCCAGATTTGTTGAAACACATTAATCCTCGAGTCCAAAAGTCCAATGTCAAGCACGATAGGGGAAAAAAAGGCCCACAGCTGGACCACTCAAAACGAAATTTCAAACAAGGATGAGTTACTGAAGGCCCCAGCAAGAGAAGAAAGGTCGTCTTCAAAGGAAGGACAATGAGACCCAGAGAGGCTTCTCAGCCGATACGATGGAAATAAGAAAACAGCTGAAATGATTTTCCATTTGCAGTGAAAAAAATCAATAATCTACCTAATTGTATCCTCACTAAAACTATTTTCAAGAATGAGTGGAAAATGGAGACACAAAAACTGAGAACATGTGAACCGACAGAACTTAAATAAAGGAAAGTTTTGTTTCATAGAATTTTAAAAGTTAGACATAAAATGCCAGACAAAAATATTACAATGAATATTCTTAGGCTTTTGTGTTGTATTGAAGGAAGGTAAAGATATTGATTATGTTTCAACTTATTTATGAAAACGGTTAAATGACACTAAAATAATAAAATGAGGGTTTATAGGGGTTGGCCCAGTGGTGGCTCAGTGGTTATATTCGAAGGTTCTGCTTCTCGGAGGCCCGGGGTTCCCCGGTTTGGATCCCTGATGCAGACAGGGCACCCCTTGGCAAAAGCCATCCTGTGGTAGGCGTCTAACATATAAAGTAGAGGAAGATGGGCATGGATGTTAGCTCAGGGTCAGTCTTCCTCAGCAAAAAAAGGATGATTGGCAGTAGTTAGCTCAGGGCTAATCTTCCTCAAAAAGAAAAAAAAAATAGGGGTTATAAATTATACTTGGTAGGAATTTGAAAAATGAAGCTAGGAAGAAACCTCAACAAATTCAAAAGAATTCAAGAAAGAGGAAAAGCAAAAAAAGAGTTACAACATAAATGGTAAAAATAGAAAAGCACAAAATGAGATGGTTAGATATATTCAAATATATTGGTTATCACAGTGTACTGACTGAAGGGCAGGCTGAGCTTCTATAACAGAGGGAGCAGTATTTCTGTCTGTTGTAACAGTCCTGGGCGATGGGCAAGGCTGCTGGCGGCTCTGTTTTCCTCTTCTCTTGGCCTGCATCACTGGCTCCAAGGTACCTGCTCAGATGTCAGCACTTTGGTGTCAGCAAGAACAGGGTCAGCAGTAGAGACCCAGGCTTCCTTTCTGAGGCTGTGACCCAGTTACCTGGGAGCTGCTTGCATTCTTTTGCTCATATCCCATTGGCCAGGGCTCAGTGACACTCACATCCCATTGGCCAGGGCTCGGTCATACTCACATCCCATTGGCCAGGGCTCAGTCACAGTCACATTCCATTGGCTGGGGCTCAGTCACACTTAGCTGAAGGGAAGCCCAAGGACATGCAGCTCAATGAGGGCATAAGAGGGGGTTTCATGAGTCCGAGAAGAAGTGGAGCAGGCTGCTGTGTGCAATTAGCGCTCTCTGCTGCAATATTCAATGGGAATGGACCAAACATTCTGGTTAAAAGGCAAATATTTTCATACTATATTTAAAAACATCTAGCTAATTGTTATTTACAAGAGTTGCATCCAAATTATGGAATTTAGAAAATTTGAGCCTTGAAAATTTTTTTCTTGTAAACTGATGTATGTGTGTGTATCCTTTTATATTTGCATTTATTTTAAATGTCTACACATACTCACATTAGATAGAAACTTAATAAAAGAAAGCTGGCATAATACTATTATACCAGGCAAAAGAGACTTGAGGGCAGGAACCAATACTAAAGATGAAGAGGATCCTTACATAACATAAACACTTCACTTTCCCGGGGAAGACATAACTGAGCTTAGGTGCATCAAATAATAAAGAATGGAAGGCAACGCTGTCGAAGGTACAGGGAGAAATGGACAGATTTCAACATAGTAAATTGGAAGATTTTTAATAGAGCAGGCTGGGCTTTACTTTCTAGCGGTGTGATATTTGGCTATTACTTAAGGTGACTTAGATTCTTAGTGGTGAAACGGTACAATCACATAATAAATGCTTCCTATAAATCCTTTAACGTTGTATTAAATAAATGTACTTAGCAAAGTATCCAATGTGCAGGAAATGTGCCATAAAATTAAATGCCATTGTGATTGTTATAGTGTTCTTGATGAAGGTGGTCATGCAATAAAGAGATATTAGAGAAAAATGATCCTTATTGCATTGTATAATAAGAGACAGGAGACAGGAAACTCTGGAGGAAGGGTGACCGTGGGGTATCGGGAAGCTATGTTGAGTGGTCCCAAATGGAGAATGATAACCTTTCCATTTAGGTCTCTGCTGTGACCGCAAAAATAAAGAAGGCAGTGAGGAAACATGAAAAACAACCCAAAAGTTATTTGAAGATGGAATTTATTGCTCTATTTGCCTTGGAAGTGAAACATATTACAAAAAAATATATATGCCCTGAGAAGGATAAGAATCCTTGAATTCTTCAAATTTCATCTTTAAATGTTTAAATATTTACAGCTATGAAATCTTTTTTTTTTTTTTTCTGCCTGAGTAATACCTTGGAATGCAACTCACCACGTGGCGCTGGCTCACTCCCCTGAAGTATTTTAGGTCTAAGTGAGTTGTTTAGAGAAGATGTGAAAACCGGAAGCACAGCCTCACGTCAGCGAAAATAGAATTCAACATTCCCGTTGGACAGCATTGCCTATGGAATCAAACCTGGGTTATCCGATTTAGCCTGCAAAAGTTTTCTCTGGCCACTGGCTGCCCCAATTATCATGTAAACAGATCATTCCACCCCCGTTCCTTTGGCGGCAGCCACAGCACAGTCACTGTGGTCCTGCTGACTTCTGCATTTGCTGAAGTGTCTACGTGACCACTGAGTTCCGAAGGAGCTCAGTTGTCTTTGATTCAGTTCCGTGCAATTGTCTGGTTTAGGAACTAGTGTCATCAATGTCACTTAACTTCAGATTGTCTCTAAATTATCTTTGAAAAACTTGAGGCACATGGAAAACCACCACTTCACCCTGAGGTTTATCAGCTAATAGCCCCACTGCTTTACAAACAGAAGCTGGTTAGACAGGCATTTTTCTAAAAGGCTTATTTGGTGGCTTTGAAACAGAGCAATAAAAATTGCACAATCTAAGGGAAGGAACAGTTTGTTTTGCCCGGTTTATTGCCAGTTAAACGCCAAAAGAATTTTAAAGTAACAGCAACCAGTGTAAAGGAGGAAAAAAAATGCAGATAAAAATGTTATGATTTCAAACCTCTTGCTCTCTCCCCTTCCATAGTTCTACAAAACTTTCTACAACTTTTGGCACGAGAAACTACATATAATGCTTTTGCTCTGCCGATGCCAGCAAGGCATCATATAAAATTATAGCTGTAGGACAGAGGTCCTGTAAAACTGAGCAGGAAAACAGAAAAGTTCCGTGTAGAGTAAAATGGTGGATGTTACAGTCACTCTAAAAAAACAAAATTTATCCTAAGAGGAAAAGAGAAGAATTGAACATATGCTTTATTTTCCCTAGATAAAACCTTTAAAAAATGACACTATTAGTGGTCTTATTTTAAATAGAGCGTTGCCCCTTCCATCTTGCCTCTGAGTTGACCCTCGTCAGTAGAGCTCAGCTGTGATTGTGAACCGGACCCTGCAAAGCATTAACATGGACTCCTCTCAGGGCCCAGGGGACTCTGATTTATTTGGTCTGTGGTGTCTCCTGGACTTTTCCTCCTGGGAGTTTCCAAAGCTTTCCAGCTGATTCCAGCAGGCAGCCAAGGTTGAGAACCACAGCTTTAGTGCAAGGCCAACTGCAGCGAGTCCACGCAGATGAGAAGAGGAGGAACAAAATCTATCAAGTCTGGAAGTGTGATGTTTCCCAGAAGAAGCCTGCATCCTGGTTGCTAATGCCCACCATTAATCCTGTTGATTTTAATGAACTATAAAGCTACCCCTGACCTCCTGGCCGGGGTTCCGCTCTCCTTCGGACCAACCCTAAGTTTCGCCTGAGGTGAAGGGAATGGTTCACACTATTTGGGAACGCGTGATAACTGAAGGAGAAAGAAACATTTTTGGTTCGCATCTGCCTCCCTGTTTAAGATGCTGACACACCTTCAAGATTTTGTGTTAGTCTCCAGTGGGGTTTGTTCAGCTCGTATGGTCTTGTTTTTCTGTTTATTTTCTTTTGTCATCCATCCTGTCTTCTCTCCTGCCTCCCCAGTTTTGCCTTGCTTGTGTGTGTAGGGCTGAGCAACAGGAGGGACAGACCCCTTGGGGAGGTCAAGGGGAGCGAGGGGCCTGGGGTAGGGTTGGAGGAGCCCTGGTGGAGGAGAGTGGAAGGGGTTTGGAAGGAGAACATAAAGTGCTCATCCTGCCCAGGGCCAGGGATGCAGCATGGGCTGGCGCAAAGTTGGAAGCTAATGCATATTTATGATTTACTCTGAGCCTATGTTAAACACGGTTCTTAGTATCCAGCATAGCTAGGAAAGTCAAACTGACGAGAGATGGAAAATATTCCTAGCTAAAACTGAACGAGATACAAAATCTGTCCCTGCGTATATCTAGAGAAATGTCATGTACCGCTAGAAATTAACTGGAATAGGAAGAAATGATCCCTTCAGGTTAGAAACATTACTAATATTGAATAAATGGTGCTATTTACTGTCGACTTAGAGAATGTCATTTACAAGTTATTAATAAAACCTGAACCCAAAATTGGAATAGTGCTGATAAAAGTTGTAACGGTGATAATCACAATGGCATTTTCTACACTGTATGAGATCATTTTTATTTACTCACTCTCTCTTTCTCTCCCATGTACTCATCCAACAGATATTCCTGAGCTGGCCTCTAGAAGTTAAGCACGTGATATGGGTAAGATATCTGTCAATAAAAAACCAGTTACAGTTCTGTCCTCAGGGAGTTTGTAGGTGTTAAACAAGTAAAAACTCAAATGGACATACTATTGTAAAGTGTATTAAACTTTGCAAAGGAACAGGCCAGGTGCAATGAGATAGTTTACCGAAAAGTCCAACTTTGGTTTGAGTGTCCTGAGTGCACTTGTTAAGGAAATGACATTTAGGCTTAGTCTTGAATGATGAGCAGGAATGACTTTCATTGGGAGTGGAGGGAGTTGATCTTGTGCAGAAAGAAGAGTGTGCTGCACTCAACATGATACAAATATTATAGAAAGGAAGCGTTTTCACACAAATGCATGCACATTCCACTCGCTGTCACACACTGAGGGTCAAACAGAGGAACGGGACCATCACCTTGATGGTGTGGCCTCCTCCCAGAGTCTATGAAGATGGGACAACCCAGCTGGGTGCCCAGCACTATGACTTTCAAAAACAAGACCAGTGAGACACTGAGAGTCTAGGCAAATGGCCTATTCCGTGAGCTTGCAGAGCTCGTGGTTCATTTCAGAACATTTACCGGGAGAGTCTCTCCTTCTGCTTGCATGGACTTGTCTGCACCGAGTCTGGCTAAGTCTAGACGTCCCACTCTTCTTCCAGGGGGCCATACTACAGAGCTGGGAAGGAAAGGGCTGAGCAGAGGGATGGTCACAAGGGACAGGGTTCAGCAGAAGTGGGTGGGCTGTGGGCGGGACGTTGTTCTCACCGGAAAAGTGTCAAGATTGAACGGCAGATTCATGCTGTGCTTCTGAATAGCTGTTTGGGGAAGAGGCAGGCTACTGATGATTTACAGGGAGCTGTGTTGGTTCCTCTTGTGCCAACAGCGTTTCTGCTTTTAATGACAAATAGAAGAAACGCCTCTCTTTGGTCATTGAGCCAGTTTGTTGTAATTTTTTTTTTTTCTGAAGCATTTTGAAAGTCAGGTGTATGTTCTTCTAAGGATTCTGAGCTGCACTATTTTCCCACAAAGTTCCTGTCATTCCTAGAACCCTAAAACCTGTTATTTGAACATGAATATTGCAGTGTCTTTGATCAGGAGAGAGGGCGAGAGATGTCACTGCGGTGGCTTAGAGTTAAACTGAGCTGCGTGTTCCACGGCTCACTTCGTCTACGTTGTTTTATTTTCTTAACGGGAATCATAGTTGTCTTTTCGACAGATTGAGTCTTTGTCCAAATGCTAACTCATTCTCATCTCAAACTCACAATTAATTCGTCCTTGTGAATAGCTCCCCCACCCAAACTCATTCTCCTCTCCTCTCTTTCCCCAAGCCTTTTCTTGGGAGTTAATCCTTAAATTTAGTTTTGTATTCTTATTCATGACTACCTAGGTCAACCCCAGGTCATGTCTGGTCGAGATTATTGGGATTATTTGAAAATATGCTCAAGTTTCTACTTTTGCTGAGTCGATCCCAGGGTTGATTTAGATTCCTGATTTTAACGTCGGAACAGACACACTGTCTCAAACTTCCTTCCGATCCATCCATCTTGCAGACCTGCTTCTTTCTTGCCCCTGGGCCTAGAACCCCATGAGTCTCAGGTGCACAACTGGCATGCTTGTCTCTTGAGAATTAATAAGGTCCCTGGGCCAATTCTCATCGGGTGAACCCTATGAAGAGATCATATCTCATTCAAGGATAGAAATTGGCTTGTACAGAAAAAAGCCTTAGTTGTAACTGTCTTAGTGCAAGCAAGTCAGTCTACAGCTCATTTGCACACATTACATAATATTCCTAGTCTTTATTTCACGAGTGAACATGCCCGAAAAATCCGAGAAGCATAGTTATGGTCGACTGCCTTCACATTTGCGTGGTCCATGACCAGCCACCCCAGCATTATCTGGGGGCTTGTTAGAAACACAGACTGATTGACCCCATCCCTCCTACTAAATCAGAAACCATTTTAACAAGATCACTCAGTGATTTATACACAGAATAAACTTCCAGGCTGTCTGGCTTAATGCATATTAAGGAATCTTTATTTCTTTCTGAATTCCCAGGATTAAGCAGAGCGATTCTCCTCCACCCTGGTCCTAGCTGGGTGAGGTGGGTTACTCAAAGGCACGCAGGCTTTGTATTAATCATATTTTTGTTTTGTGTATTTTCTGATGCTTTCACTCTTGGGCCCTTGTTGACCTGGGAGAGTCTGCCCCTCCCAGGGTTGGCTGATTCCTAAAGGTGGCAAAAGACTCCCCTTCCAGCAAGCTCACCTTTCATGTGCAAACCCACCAGTCCGGAGCCCACACCCCAACCGCCTCCCCTATGGGGCTTTCTCACTCTGGGCCTCTGTCCCTCTACCCTGATGACCCCAGGCCCCGGGATGAGGCCACTAGGAGCAGCTCCTATGCCCCAAAGCCCACTGAAATTATTTAAACGAGACAATCCAAAGCTGCTCATCCCGCCTCACCCAGAAACCACACACAGGCTCTAGCCCACCTTTCTCCCTCTCCCCTGCTTCTCAACGGCCCTGGTGCTTCCCCATAGGGCCCTGTGGGGTGTGGCGTGCCCCTCCTCTTGGAACTGTGAGGAGCAAGCTCTCTTTTTGGTGGCAGTCATCTCCTGATCTGGTGGCCTCACATCCCTGAATAATAATAAAACTTACATTTTAAAACAGGCCTGCACCTGGATGCTCTCTCCACCACTGCAGGAAGGTTCTGATGGTGGCTGGGAGGTGAGTGGGATGGGGCAGGGGTCCCCCCCCATGCACGTCCTGAGGGAAAAGCTCGTGTAGGGGCCACCCTGGTCACCGGCACTGTGTCTCATCTCCCACGTGTGTTTGGGGAGAATTAAATTTGGGAACAACTGACTAACGGAACGAAAACTTGAAGGGATTTAAGAAGGAGAAGGGAGCAGTTGGGAAGGTATTTTAGAGGGTGGGATGCTCCAGAAGGGGAAGCTCTGAATGATTCTTGACTCAGCAGAAGGCAGCCCAGGGATGGAGGATTCTGAGGGCGGGTCTCAGCCTCCGTGCTGGGTTCTCCGTCAGCACCCCTGCCAGGAGAGAGGGCTCCTTCTGTTGGGCTCATGATGTGTGAATTATCAGAAGGTCATGACAGTTTCAGAAGCTTGAGCAGCTTACACCTGGTATTAAAACACATGCTTTCAATGGGCCTTTGATACATGTACATATAATGGTGAGTATGTATGCACATTTGACTTTAAAAAAACTAATAAAGAGTAAAGAATTTTTAAACAGAGACATTTTACTTGAAAGGGTTATCATCTGATCACAGAACAACGGTGGCTAAGAACCACAGAATAATGTTCGTTTCTGTTCTGGAGCATGTGCTTGCCGCCGTCATATGATAAAACACATCCGCCGGTCGCTGGGGGGTCTCCTGCCTCCACTTGATCATCAGCTGTTTTTATCTGTTTACTTCGTCCTCTGGAGATCTCGCTGAAACTGGAAGCAGACTGCAGCCTGTGAATTCCTTTATCACATTACCGTCTCCCCGAGCAGTCTTTACTTCTGGGTTAGGAAATAGTGTGTCCTTTTCCTTAAAATTTTTAGATACCTTATATATACTTTTTAAATTTGAAAGGCTATTTAAGAAGACAAATAGACACATACACTAGTCTTACATATTCCTGTTAGTGGAACAGCAGTCAGAAGGGAGCTAGAAGGTCATTTTTCTTAGATGCTTAGTATCTGTTTCCAGTGGCCAAATAGATTCCAGTCATGCTCCAGCCTCCAGCCGTTCATCTTCAAGGCTACAGGGTGCAGTCATTGGAGGTGAGGAGAAGAAACTTGAAAGGGAATCTATTTGTGGCCAGAAAACATCTCTCACAGAGAGGCACCCAGGTGGAGGATACACGAGAAACTGCCCCCAGTCACGGCCCGTTTTCTATTGGGAACTAGCTTTATTGTCATTTGAGAAGGCCCATCGGCGTGTGGTACAAAAGCCTAGAGATTCATACCCTGGGTTTTCTTCCAACCTCGAGTGAATTGGGCAACTCGTGTTTCTTGCGCCTTCTGTAAAATGGTGACAGATGTGTCCTGTGTAGACGTACATCACATCTGCATCAAATTTCTCACTTTCTCCCAGTGACCTCGCCTCCGCCTGCACATCCTCATCTTCACTCCTGTGAGATGCAGTGACTTACAGTCTCTTCTGTCCAGATGAGATGGCGTCAGCTTTTGTACCCCCTCACTCTCTGACCACCTCCCGCGGGGCCCAGATCCTCCACCGCCTTGAGAATGAATCCAAGACAGAATTACTCTCCCGCCCTCTGTGCATATCTAGCAAAGTGGGGCGAAGACTCTAACGGCAGCAAGTGAACAGAGAAATCAAGGTTCCAGGCATGTCCCATGTGCGGCGGACCGAGAGGACAGTACCAGGGGCATCAAGGCAGAGCTGGCACTTAGATTCTCAGTTTTATTTACATATGAATACTCCTTAGGTTATTTCATAACAGGTAGACCAAAGAAACATTATAAGCAAGAAAATAAGCAGGCGTAGCCTGTATTTGTGGGTCCTTAACTGAAACTTTCACATTTGACTGTGACTCATGGATAATCCTTAGATGTGAGTGTGGAGTTAAGCTGGTTTCGGTGAACTGTAAATGGGAACAGTTTTCACTGAAATTGCACAAGATGATCATTTTTATTAAGCATAGAGCATCTTATTATTTAACATCCTCACTAATTTCACCTTTGGATGCTTTGTTGATTGCATCCTGTATTTCCAGCTTCCAGGAACACAGTACAACTGATTTCTTCCTAATTCCTTTGATGGCTTGACCATCAGCATTCATGATGGAGCAATGGAACGTGGCTAAGAAGTACTGGACCATAATTAATGAGAGGTAATACTGTCTGGTCTAAAGCCCAGGGTTTGGGATCAAGAAGGACCCAGGCCCAAGTTCAGATTCTGCCAGCTGCGGTCTACACGAACTTTAATGGATCATTTTGGCTTCACGGCCCCTGAAACTAGGACTCGTCGAAGGTAGTTGTGAGGTTACCCGGCATGACGGAAGTAAAAATACCAGGCAATGAGGAAAACATTTCAACCAAATGTTGACTCATGCGAAACATGAACTGCCTGAGGGAGAAGAGCATTTGGGGATAATGAGCAGAGCAGACCAGCTGCTTCTCAGACAAGGTATCAACAATGACTTGTTCCATTGTGGCAGAAATGACCGCGACACGCAGACTCTTGTACACAGGGACATCTCGAACATGTTCTTGTGTTCAGTATGAATGCTACTCAGTGTTTCAGGTAGACCAAGGAGCCCTGAATATTCACATGCCCAGCCGTGATGATCAGCTTCCTGCTTCCAGGTAGTCATTCCCAAAGATCCCCTCTTCCTTCCCTGGCAGCCTGGGGCTCTTAGGGATGCTTATAGCAGGTGTCTGCTCCGCAGAGGGAGGCCTGGTTAATGAGGGTCTGGCAGGGAGGGTTCTGGACAGAGGAGGATGGGGCAGGGGCATCTGCCTTCATTCCCTTTCAGTCCCATCCACGCAGCTGGCAGAAAACACAGTTGGAGCCATTAAAGAAAAGAGAGGCCACCTGCCCTGTTCCTGCCTGTCTCTAGCTTTGTGGCAGCACCTCCAGGCAGGTTGTGGCCTGAACATGGTCGATGGATACGAGGCCCCTTTGAGAAAGTACCACGGAGTCTGAAGAGTGACTCCCATTTGTAAGCTGGGTTCCTGACCCCTCTGGACTATGTCACAGCAGAGTTGACTTAGTAGGAAAGTTCTCAGGACACAGGGACTTCCTAGGAGAGAGAAACCTCGAATGCTGAGTTATTACACAATGTTAGTCTGCACAGCTTCTGTGAGCTTCTGTTTTCTCATCTGCAATCTGGAGATGAGAACCCTGCCACAGGTTTCCGTGAGCAACAGCGGCGAGACCACGCTCAGTCGTCCAGTCCCAGCAGAGGGTGGAGCAGGTGCCTAACAGCATAGGTTTTCTTTCTTGCCTTAGCCACCTTCTTCCGTATTCTTTTCTTTCCCCTCTCAAAGCTCCTCACCTTCCTCCCATCCTCATTCCTGCCACTCTCTACATTTGGGGTCCCTCCTCTGTGGCTTCGAGGACTTTGACCTTGTTTTCCTCCAGTATTCCCCGCCCTTGTCCACCAGTGTGCATGTCAGTTGCCCTCCCAACACCCTGCATTCAAGGTTTATGGGTTTCCTCCACGCCCACGACCTCAGCCTATGCCTGACTTCTAGATTCCACTCAAGGCACACACCCTGGCCCCGGCCCTGACCAGGACCTGCCCTCTCTCCAAAGACACTCCCCTCTCTTCCATCTCCATCTTCCTCACCCTCGCTAAGCAAGCCAGGCAACTTCACTGTACCCTCCGTCCTCTGAGCACCCCTTGTTCTCTTGTCTATATGCCCCTTCTTGTCTCTGCCCTTGTAGTCCCGGACACAGGATTATAACTAAAAATTCACTCTCTCTGCATCTATCAATATTTTCACCTCCCTCACTCAGCAAATATTTACTGAAAGGCAATGCTGTGCAAACAACCTCCTTCTACTTCCTTCTCTTGCACCTTGATATCCATTTGCATAGTTTCCTCTCCTTGGCTTAGTCACTTGTTATACACCCATCTTTTATGAAATCTAAGGCAATATTGATGATAAAATACAGCATTATGTTATGTACCACATAGAATTAAAAAATGCTGCCAATTAACACTGCAAAATGTCTTTGATTGTAAGATGCGTTCTGCTTTCAGAGCTATCAAAATACGAAAAAATATGCATCTTATAATATACAAAGTAATGGTTTTTGTGAGCTCAATGCCAGGACACTGCTTCTTTTCTCTTAGATTTCTCTTAAATTTCCTGAAACAGACTAAGCTGTTGAGTTCTGCCTTCCCACTTCCCAGATATTCCTTTCCCACACAATTGGCTCCCTCTACTAATAGAACCACTCTCTTAAAAATCACGAGTCATGCTATAGTCGCCAAATCCAAAGATGGTGTCTTAGGCTATAGCTGGCAGGCTGCAGCCCTGGGAGATGCTGTGACCCCCCTCCTGCCTCGTCCTCGCTCCTTTATTCTGAGACCACCATCTTCCGGTTCGTCATAGTGAGTCACTTCACCTTCCTCCGTTTTTCAAACTCTTTCCCTGTCTCTCACCGGCTGCTTGTCTGATCAGTTCCTCGTGGTTCCATCTACTATCCTCGCCCTCTGCAGTCACTCTCCTTCTATTTGAAATCCCCCAAACCAGGCTTCTGTCCCCCGACAGCTCTTGCTCTGGTCACCTTCAACATCTGTGTTGCTAATCCAGCGATGAGGTCTGCATCTTCGTGTCACTTGACCCAGCGTGTGGCACTGGGCACAGACAGTCATTTCTTCCTTTTGAAGATTCTCCGTTTCCACGCCATCTGGAAGCATGCTCCCTGGTTCTCCTCCCGGGACCCTGTGTCCTTCTTCACGTCCCTCGTTTTTCCCTCTCGTCTCTCGGCTCAGTCCTGGGGCTGTTCTTCTCCGTGATCCCCTCCCGCCCACGGCATTAAGTGTTCCTGCTTCTCCTCCAAAGCCTCTAAATTTGTGTCTCCAGCCAGACCTCTCCTTCAGCCCCAGACTTTCACCCCTCACTGTCTCCTTGGTGTTGCCGTCGGTTATCTAACAGATACCTCAAACATATAGTGTCCAAAGATAAATTCCCAATTTTCCCCAAATCTCTCCTTCCACAGTCCTCTCCATCTCAGGAAATGACAACACCTCCTTCCTGTGATTCCTCTCATCCTCTCCTTCCTAGTGGCTCTAAGTATTAAAAACATCCAGAATACTGGGGCCAGCCCGGTGACATAGTGGTGAAGTTTGTGCCCTCCACTTAGGCTGCCCAGCATTTGCGGGCTTGGTAGCCCAATGTGTTGGTTAATTTTATGTGTCAACTTGACTGGACTGTGGGATGCAAAGATATTTGGTCAAACCTGATTCTAGGCGTGTCTGTGAGGGTGTTTTGGATGACATTAACATCTGAGTCAGTAGACTGAGTGAAGCAGATCACCCTTCCCAGTGTGGGTGGGCCTCATCCAATCAGCTGAAGGCCTGAACAGAACAAAAACGCTGACCTCCTACGAGGAAGAAGGACAGAAAGCTCGGCTTTCCTGGGTCTCCAGCTTGCGAACTGCAGCTCCTAGGGCTTCTCGGCCTCCATAATGACCTGAGCCAATTCCTTATAATAAATCAATTTCTCTCTCTACACATACATATCTTCTACATCCTTCTGGTTCTATGTCCTGGGAGAGCCCTGAATAACACAGCTAGTCTACACTGTGAGGAATTTGAAGGCAGGAAGTATATCATAGTTATCTCCACAGCCTTGAGATCTAGGGTGGTACAGAAAACATCCTCAGGGCATCCTCAGAGCAGTATGAGCAGCGATGCCTTGCAGTGTCCAGCCTGACTGCCTTGATTCAAATACTGGCCCTGCTACCTTTGACCTGTGTGGTTTTTAGCGTTACTTAACCTCCCTGTGTCTCAGTTTCTTCCTCTGTCAAATGAAGACGGTAATAGCCTCTACTTCCTAGGATTCTTGTGAGGAACCAGTGGATCAATAGTCATAAGTGCTCAAAAGCATGCCAGGCCCATGTGACCCTCTTAGTAGATGTTAGCTGTGACTGGTACCCATGGCGCATTACTTAGTGTGGGAGACATTGTGCTATAGGGGGACACTAGGCATTGCACGTCTGCTCCCTGTTCCTGGTGGGCCTGACTCCATGACCTAGGATGTGCCTGTAGGCCCTGAGTTCTCCTAGGAAGGACCTGTGTTCATTGTTGGATGCTCCTTGCTCAGAAAACATCTGGTACAGAGCAGGAATCGGAGCACCGCTGAATCAATGAATGAATGGATGGATGTCTTGAAGTCCTTTTAAAATGGGGGTAATTATGCCTCTCCTTGGAGAATACGTTCTGTTTTTCATCTAGTTGGGTTGGTTTAAAAAAGATTTTCTTCCTTCAATTTATCCACTCTTGATGTAAAACGGATTTGGACACAGGCAATTGAAGTGTGGACAAATAGCATTCCTGACCCAGTGGTCATGCAGAGTGACCCAGGTGGTGTTCCTCCAGTGAAACACCTCGGTGTTCCCAGTGTAGACACTGCAAGGACTTGCAGATGCTTCTGAAGACAGCCCAGGGCCCTCTCCACCTGCCTCACTCGGGCTCTGTCTCATGACCCTTCTCAACAGTCAAAGGCAGAGTTAATGAAATTCTTAAGCATCAACATGGTCCACAGTCACAGTAAATAAGACCGTCTCCACCAAGGCTTTAGCACAACTCTAGAGCAAGACAGTAAGAAGTGATGCGTCTAAGCAACTCCTGACACTGTGTGGCGGTCATGTGACTAACCGTCCCCATTGCCCGTCCCAGAGTGGATGGGAGGGGTGACCTGACCTCTTACAACACTGCTATTTTTCTCTGTGCTTTACTCACCAGTGGGAAGTCAGTGATCAAGTATTCCACTGCCCTGTTCATCTACATGTCAAAAGACGACACAGGATTGGAAGGGTTGCTTAAGGCATCCACATTGTATGTCTAATGTTATTCTGTTCGTAAAGCAGTGCAGTAAGGTATTCGAGTCGTCAGCTTTGGGAATTCTTAAGGTCTTCGTGGAAACTTAACAATATAAAAGCATTCTTTTAAGAAATTTCAGGGGCATAAATTTCTTTTCTCACATTTCTCTCTAGAGAGCCTTTCCATGTTTACTGTGTGTGTGTGTGTGTGTGTGTGCATTTAATAAACGACAAGGTAACTTTAAGCTCCTTTGAATTACTTTATCTTCTGTGCCCTGATGGAGTGTTTCAATGGAATATTAGCCACTCATTCACAGTCTTCCCTACTCTTCGAAGTACAGGAGAGTGACAAAATGGGGAAACTCCACTGGTGAGAAGGTTTTACTATTGTGATGTCAGAATTTCTAAGAGCTCGTGTATGATCTTTCATCATGCCTCCCATGGAACACGACATATGGCCTAGGGCAGTCTATTCACGATGTTTAAAATACTACAACACAAATCCTTGGCCTTTTGTAGAACTAGCAATAGAAACCTGCCTGTAAAGACATCACTTTTGGAGCTCTTAATTTTTCTATTTTCTATTTTGAAAGGTTAAGATCAAACTTTACAGTTGTTCACCATATTTGGAACAGTTTTCTTCCCGACAATGCCAACCTCCACCATGACCAACCAAGAGAATCAGAAGCAATGGGAACACAGGCATCCCGACTAACCAGAATAGACCGCAAATGTGTGTGGCTAAAAAAGGACTGGGAACAACAAAGCAAACTGCCCCACCTTCTAAAATCATAGGAATATACCCACATCATCCAATATATATATATATACCCATAAACCTCTCTATATCAGAAAAGAATCATCAAATTTATTCAGGTTCATCCTCTCTCACCTCCCTTCCTCCCTCCTCTCTTTCTAAAGGGCCTCCGGGATGTTAGCCTTACTCTGCGTCTGGTTTTTCTGACGAATTTCTTATCCACTTACTCTCATTCGTATCCATTCCAAAATTTAGAGGGCTCTTCCAGTTTAAGAACATCACAGAATAATAATTAAGTTGTCTCATTAATTCCGTAATTTAAATCTAAGATGATGGCAGATCACAGTAGACAACATTTCTTTGTGAAGCTGTCTTAAGATACAAAACAATACAAATATTAGCGGAAATTGCTTAATTTTCACTCCAAGAAAATTTTAAAAATTCTTTTGTGTTCCCTAGGAAACAGACCTTGAGAGACGAAGGTTTGCATGCAATGCCCCAGCCCCAGTGCCTTCAAGAGCAAAGCCTGTGGAGGCTCAGGACGGGAAGGAAGGTGGTCAGGACCAAGTGCACGCTGGTCCCATGGGAACACAAACTGAGACCCCTTCAGAGCTGCTCTGACTCGAGGCCTTTGAATCCAAGCATTGACCTGCTGTTGGATACAGGTTGACCCAAACAGAGGACAAATCCTTGGGCAAGGGGCTTCTTTGCAGCATAGGGTAAGTCTCAGAAAGGGACAAGGGTGACCACTGTCCCCTAGGAAGTCTTGGGTGCGGTCTAGAGGGTGGGCATCTCGTAACACATCTTGCATCCATTGCACATATACAGACGTATGTACCACATATGTGTGTGTGGATACATACGCACGTGTTGCAGGCCTGTGTGCCATAAATCCATCCTCTCATGAACTGTTTATGCTATCCAACAATATGAAGTTTTCTAGAAAAGAAGAGGAAGTAGAAGTGATCAAATATGCTTATGAATTTCTTCCTCTGTGCCTTAAACCACCTGCCAGGAGTCACCTCTGCAGCCCCTACTAAAGCGCCCACAGCTGACCGCTCTGCTCAGCCACAGCATAACGCGGTGATGCGGCACATGCTCCTGGTATGACGGATGTGGTTGAACTGACACTTCAGGAAGAAGAACATTTTTATCGAGGCATGAGGAATATTAATAATCATTCACAAGGCCGTGTTCCTCCATCACAGGGCCTTTGTCCCTAGGATGTGGATTTGATCTACTCTCGGCTTCTCTCTGCGCCCCCAGGGAAGTTCTGTGCCCTCGGCGCTTCTGTCTCATGCATTCAACTTGCAATGACTCATATCGTGCGGTGCAATCTTTTCTCCAACTTTTATTCCAGAAGTATAGCTTGCCTCAGCAGATGACAATGGGCAATTTAGTCCTATTCCATCACTGACAGACAATTTAATTTGCTTTACCAAAACCCTTTTGTTTTACCTTTAAGTCTTTCTCGATGACCTCCTCAGTAATAATTGTATCTCTGCAGTCCCGAGACATGCTTTGTTCCCGCCACAAAGACCACGTAAAAATATGGAGGTTAGAGATTCTTTTTGTCCCGTGGAAGGTCAGATTCAACTCCTTTATTGGAACCATCGATAGCATTTATAATCAGTAGAACTTCATCCACGACAGATAGAAATACAAATGGCTGCAAGGAAAGCAGATACTTACTATAATCTAATTGTAATTTATAAAGCGCCAAAAGCAATTTTGATATAGTCACGACTTTTTAAAAGGATAAAAACAATTGCAATCAGTTTAGCAGTCATTCTCAAGGCAGCTTTAAATCACGTTGAGGAGCTTAGACTGTGCGTCCTGACTCCCTGAATTTGAATCCTGGCTCTTCTCCTACTGGCTGTGTGACCTCAGGCAAGTTATTCTACCTCTCTGGGCTTCAGTTTTTTACAGATGCAAAAAGAGATAATAAGAGGATCTACCTCCTGGGTTGCTGCGATGTTTAAATAGATTAATATATGTAAAGTGTTTAGAACATTAACTGGCATAGGATAGGTACTGGGAAAATATTAGCTAGTTCGTATGAACTATTCTAAAGCAAAATTAGCTAGCCTTTTACAGGAGGTTTTTGCCCTCGATATACTCACATGTCAGTTCAAATTTCTTACTGCCTTGAGTATGTCACTGACAGTAAGGATAAGACAGACATGGAAGGGCGTGCTAGTCAGCTATGCATCACGAGCCTGTGCTCACCACAAGCATTCCTGCCGGTGAGGAAGGGGGAAACTGAGATAAGGGGCTTCCCTGAAATCATGTGGCTTCTAAGTGGCAGAGTCAGATTTGTGACCTCCCTCTGTCTGGCTCTGAAGTCACTTTGTCAGATGCCCTTTCACAAGCAGAGGTTGACTGGAAGACTGTCTTGGAGCCGGGAGGTGACAGGGATTGTCCCGTCCCCTCCTCCTTCATGCATCTCTTCCCAGACCCTCCACATCACTGGTACCAAGACAGAAAAGGAGCAAAGCCATTAGCTTTGCAGTAAAGGATCCTCCGGGCTCAATATCTTATAAAATATGGCAGGTTAAATTCTCCGCCTCTTCCACGGACAGCCCTCACAGGCATGGCCATGCATCCTGAGCTTTAGGGTCTGTGTTTTCTATCAAAATTGGCGAAACAGGTGCCAACCATTTCACGTGGTAAATACGGGGAGAAAGGAGATCCAACATCCCGGCCTCCCTAGAGGGTTTTGATCCTTAATCAGCCATTGCTCTGGGGACAATGTCCCCATTCTCAGACCCTGCTTTGGTTTTACTGAAGCTGACCTCCAGCTCCAGGTGGGGGCCGCGTCTCAGTCCTGACAAGCCCGTCTCCCACTCGGGGGTGAGCGGATGGGGTGGCTCCCAGGGGCCAATCCTGGGGCTACACTGAGCTGCTGGGAACATGGAACACATTTTTATTGGAACTCCTAACTGTGAGAAGAACACAGTAGAGTCTTGCCAGCGGTCATGTGTGACACCCCGTGAAGAGGACACATAGATTGAATGAAGCCAGAAGCGTTTCCCTTTCTGGATCTAGCCAAGACCCAAGATTTCCCATGTGTGTGAGCAGCCAAGGGCCCCCTTTTTACCTTTTGCCTTAAGCTTCCTGAGTTAGAGTCCCATTGCTCACAAGCAACAAATGTGTGGCTGAACGTCTACCTCACCCGGGGCTGTTTTCTTTTTGAATCCCTTCCACATTTAGGGGTTGAGCCCCCTGACTCATTCACTTTAAGATTTATGCAAGGATATAATCCTCATTACAGCTGGGCCCTTGAATTCTTGATGGGTAATTAATGCCACGTTATTTATTTCTGTCTCCTTCTTTCTTTTCTTTAAAGACGATTGCGAGAGATTCTTTGGGGCAGAGATGTCCACATCATAAATGCACAGCCATGGGCTGACCAAGGTAGCAGGGCACTGTCTCTCTCTAAAAATCTCTGTGTGTTTTGGAGATTTTTAAAGGGTCACTTGAATGTTACCACTGATTTGGCTAAAATAGTGAGGCTTCCGTGTTGGCCATAGGACAAAAGCTGACTATTAGTATTTGTTTAGTCTGTAAGGTTTTCCTGTAGAGCTTTTGGACACTGTGCAACAGTGAGCATTCTTACATGGGCCTGTGATGCTTATGAGTCAACGTGCTTTGCTGAGGAATGGAGAGAAGGACATGCTAAGAGGAACTGAAATTTTTGCCCCTATATATCTTCTCTCTCTATCACTATAATGTATGCATGTATGTCTGTATCTAGCATATCTATCTATCCTCTATATATGTATGCACGTAGCTGTGTATTTATCATATCTATATCTATCTATGTCTCTATCCATCTTTTTTCTACGTCTTCTATTTAGCTACATCCAGCCCAGGTGGGACAGGTCACGTGTGCTGAACGAGTGCCCTCGCACAGAATGAGCACTTACCAAGAGCCCAGAGAAAAGATCACCCAAAAGGGATCAAACACATCTCAGAGATGACACCCCAAATTATTTCCCAAATTCAATCAAATAGGAAGTGGAATCATTTCCTTAAACAGCACTGGAACTCACTGTCCCCCAAAATTATGGTGGAAACAAGGCTGCATTAACCAGCAGGCAACTCAGGTGTTATTTGAGACAGTGAATGTCTTAGTCAACTCAGATGGTTATTACAGGTACTGTAGACCAGGTGCATCAAACAACCAACCTTGATTTCTCACAGTCTGGAGGCTACAAGTGCAAGATCGAGGTGCTGGTAGATTCTGTGTCTGGTGGGGACCCACTTCCTGGTTCATAGCCAGTGTCTTCTTGCTGTGTCCTCACATGGTGGAAGGGTCAAGGAGCTCTCTGGGGTCTCTGTTATAAGGGCACTAATCCCATTCATGGAGGCTCCACTCTCATGACCTGATCACCTCTCAAGGCCCCACCTCCTAACGCCATCACTTTTGGGGGTAGGTTTCAGCATATGAATTTTGGGGGGGGACACAGACATTCAGTCCGTAGCAACGCAGATCAGCTTTGGAACCTCACTGGGTGTCACAACTGAGAGGGGCAGTGTAGGAGTACACATTGCCAAGAAACGCTGCCTGCGAAAGCCAGAGCTACAGGTGACTTCCAGAAGCCTCCACTGAGGGCACATGCATTATTAGTCCAGAGGAAAATGCATAGAGAAACACAAGAAGAGCGAAAATCAATATTAAATCTTGTTTCTTTCTCTTGTGTCCAATTAGCTGTGTTTTCACAATTGCGTACATTCGTGTAAACAAAACCCAAAATAAGACGAGAGACAGTTTCTTTTCCCCCAGAAAGTTCCCTCACGTGCCCCTTCCAAACAGCTCCACCCCGTTCAAACACTGATTTTTATCACCTTAGTTTCGCCTGCATTGGGATTTCATAGAAACACAATTGTACAATATTGTATTTGTGTGTGTGTGTGTGTGTCTAGCTCTTTTCTTTTAAAATAATATACTTGAGATTCATCAGGGTGGGTGCGTGTGTCAGTAGTTTTTTCCCCATTGCTGAGTGTGTGGCTGTAAAGTTGCTTAATGAGTTAAAGAGTTGGTGGACACGGGCTGTTCAGACCGGGTCTGGACGCGTGAGCTGATGTCTCGTCCGCTCTCATCGGGAGTGTGGCCAAAGTGTAATTGTTCCCCAGAAGCGCCAAGCCCAGTCCGCGGCGGGTGGGGGCATCATAAAAATATTCCATTTGCTGAGAACAGTTGAAGCTGCCCCCATAAAGGAGGCATGTTTCAGGTACTGGGTGGAGAGAGAGCGGGTGGGGGAGCGTGTTCCTGGCAGAGGCACCAACATGCTCCCAGTCCTGAGGCCAGACAGGTCAAGGCACATTCCAGAAACAGAAATGGTCAGTAAGCCAGAGCCCAGCATGCACAGGGGGCCTCAGGAGAGATGAGGCTGGAGAGATAGGAGACCAGGTCATGAAGAGCCAGGCAGCAGAAGGCATGATAAGGCATTTGATCTTTATTCTGAGGGACATGAGAAGCAACCAGTGTTGTAAGCAAGCAAATTACTTGATTGGCTTTTCCATCATAAAAGGCTCTCTCATTTCACAGTTCCTTTCTGCGTGTATCTTCCTTCGATTTTCTCTGGTTGCTTAATCAGTGTGCTTTGTTTTCTCCACCCTCCACCTTCCTTTGTTTGGGACGACTTAAGAAGAAACTACTCTCTCTTACACAAATTCTCTGAAAGGTTGGCCCTGAGCAACACTTATTTCTTGGGCTCCCCCTGTGTTCTTGGGAGAGGCTAGGTCCTTGGCAATTTTATGTGTTTTAAAGACAGTTATTTATGCTTTTAGGTTTTGAGCTGCTTTAAAGAAAACACGTAACATTTCAGAGATGTGAATAGGTTTAGTACTTAGACAGAGTGACTGTTTTTCCAGAACATATGGACTCGTAGGACCACAGACCTAGAAGTGATATTAGGAGTCTTAATCTTCATACAGAGAAGTCTGAGGCTCAAATCTTTTCTACAATATTCTTAGCAATCTGCTGTCCGTCCCAAGTGGTGTTCTTAAGAAGAACCTGAAGCCTTCCTGTGGAGTTTAATTCTATTTTCAGATAATTCTAGCCACTATAGAAAGTCCCTTCTCGTATTAGCCGGAAAATCTATTTTTGTACAACCTGAGTCATTACTGCCAGTTCTGTTTTGTGGCCCCCACAACAAGTCGGACCCATCGTTGTCATGACTACCTGTCTGTTATCTCAAGACACATATCACGTCCCTCTAAGACATCTCTGTCTTGGATCAAAACTTAGACTTCCTTTAGCCATCCTCGTGCCCTCCTTATTCTGTTTTTCTCTGGATGTGCTTTGCAGTCAGGGACCCGAGTAGACTCTGCTGTTCAGAAGGGAACGTGGTACTTCACTGGCTGGCTGAGCAGGGGCATCACCTCTTCTATTCCAGCTTCTACATTTCCTTAAGTAGAGCTCTGGCTTGTGGGTATTCTGGAAAACACATCTCAAGGCTGACTTAAACTGGATGAGAGATGACAGAAGTATAACCCAGACGGAGATCTGTCGTTACAACCATCGAGCAGCAACACCAGCAAGAATCTGAGAAGCAAGCCTCACACTTCAGGGGATCACTCAGCTGCTGGTGTGCAGTAGAAGCAACTTCCTCATTTAATATTCAACCCAGAAGATCTATTCCTACCAAAAAGCTGGTCTCAGAAACATGGTTGATATGTTTATTTTGCTACGTGAAGGGAGGTCTTAAATACTGACTCATGGAATCAGAGATAGAAGGGAGCTTAGAGACTGCACCCAACACCATAATTTAGAGATGAGGAAGCCAAAGTCCATCACGGGGCAATGATTTACTACAGTCTTGGAACTCGTTTATGATCGCCATGCATTAGTTCATGACAGCTCTGTGCTTGAGTTTATGCTTTTATGATATAGTTGATTTTCTTATCTGTTGGCTCAGATTCTTACATAATTTGTGATTGATATTTGTCTTCCTGGTTCAATTTTATTTCCTTCCTTTCTGAAAGAGAAAAGTAAAGTTGAAGAAAAATACCTCTGTAGTTAATAATAATAAAATTTTTGCAAAAACAGGAAACTTAAATGCGACACCCTTTGCAATAATGGAATAAACAGGAAGTGAGTAAAATAACTTACAATCCAAGTTGCGTGGATCTCTCATCTCTGCTCATTAAACATATATTTCCGAGCTGATACCCTTCTATACCGATGTGGAGTTAGCGATCATAATTATTAAGATAATATCTGTGATTTTTTGAGCATTTTCTCTGTTTAAGGTTCTGTATTAGTTTGCCAGGGCTGCCTTACAAAGGTACCACACACTTGGGGGCTTAAACAACAGGCATTTGCTCTGTCACAGTTCCAGAGGCCGGAAGTCTGAAATCGAGGTGTCCACAGGGTCAGTTTCTCCTGAGGCCTCTCTCCTTGGCTTACAGACGGCCATCTTCTCCCTGTGTCCTCATCTGGTTGTTCCTCTGTGTCTGTGTCCTGATCTCCTCTTCTTATAAGGACACCAGTCAGATTGAAATAGGGGCAACCTCGCTGACCTCATTTCGACTTAAATACCTCTTTGAAGATCTCGTCTCCAAATGTGCTCACATTCTGAGGTGCTGGGGGTTAGACCTTCCACATATGAATTTTGAGGGAACGTAATTCAGTCCATAACAGATTACATTTATATCTGATGTATAATTTTGACAACAAAGCGGTGATATACATAATATTATCCTAATTTGACAGAACCTTAAGTTTAGAGAGGTGACACGTATAAGAGCACACGACAATATGGGACAGAGTCAGGCTTGGATTTCACTTTCAACCAGTTTCCAAATCCTTACTTTCTCCCCCATATCAGACAGACCACGAAGAGACAAACGTGCATTTAATATCTGACTGGGCAGAAGAGAGGCCGAGCTGAAATCTTAGGAGTGGTCCCAAGGGACTCTATGCAATCTTCTTTAGATGGAAGCCATCCCTAAAGAGATGGCTCCCTGCTCCCTACAACTTCAAGGTCAGATTCCTCTCTAGTTAAAATTACATCTCTGGAAAGTTTGCATTTATTTACGTTTTCCAAATATGTTTATAGTCTTTCTTTTTAAATAAATTGCATGTTAGATTGTGTGAGTGTAAAGAAAATTCTTAATTTTTTTTTCTTCTTAGTTATATCACTTTTTTAGGTGAGGAAGCTTGGCCCTGAGCTAACATCTGTTGCCCAATCTTCCTTTTTTTCATTTTCCTCCCCAAAGCCCCCCAGTACATAGTTATATATCCCAGTTGTAGGTTCTTCCAGCTCTTCTACGTGAGACACTGTCACAGCATGCCTTGATGAATTGTGTTAGGTCCATGCCCACAATCTGAACCAGCGAACCCTGAGCCGCCAAAGCGGAGTGTGCGAACTTAACCACTCAGCCATGGGGCTGGCCCGCTGGGTCTAATTTTAATAATGAATTCTTGAAGAGTGTGGGGTGAGAGTGTTTGTGTGTATTGTGAACGTGAAGTTGTATGTGTGTGACTCGAGATGCCCATCATACATGGGTTTAGGGGCATCTAATAACCAGGCCTTATCCTGTCCTATCTCAAAGGCTGTTGGATCTTAGTTGGGGACTACTGCATAGAAAGGAGCCCTGAGATTTGGAGCCAGAAGAGCAGTGTGACTTATATCAAGGGTTATAGAGGGAACTATGGTGCCAGTCTCACCAATCATGCAACTCTCTAGTCCTCTGCATCTTAAATTTTACATTAAAGAAGTTGGAGGATGAAATTTCTATTTTTAAGACCCAATGTGTTTGGATTCTCATCATGATTAACAACATTTTATCCCCCGTTAAATAGTAAAAAAGGGAAAAAAAATCAGAAATCTTGCTTTAAAAACAAAACATAGGAAAATATTAAGACTAGAAAGAAGATATCTTAAGAGTAATATTGGGTTAATGTTAAGCATTTACTTATGATACAGAAGTTTCACTATCCATTTTTTCATAGATATCTTATACTGTTTCTGGAAAATCGGTTGAAGTGAATTGTGATGGATCAATGATTCTAATTTTTGTTTCAGATTTTATGTTTTCACTAAAACTTCAGTTTATATGGGATGTCTTTACATATCTTTAGTTAAAAAAAAAAAATATTTTTGGGCCAGCCCGGAGGTGTAATAGTTAAATTCATACTCTCTGTTTCAGTGGCCTGGGGTTCACAGGTTCAGATCCTGGGTGTGGACCTACACACTGCTCGTCAAGCCCTGCTGTGGCGGCATCCCACAGAGAAGAACTAGAAGAATCTACAACTAGGATATACAACTATGTGCTGGGGCTTTGGGGAGGAAAAAAGAAAAAAGAGGACGACTGGCAACAGATGTTAGCTCAAGGTCAATCTATAAAAAACCAAAATAAGAATTTTCAAAATAAGAATTTTGAAGTCCTTACTTATTATAGAAAATTTGGAAAATACAGAAAAATGTATGGCACAAAACAAAATCCACCCCCACTCTCAATACTCAGAGAAGAATACCAGGCGCATTTTAGCAGGTGTCATTTGTAGGAGGAGATCCAGTCTTGCTATTTTGCTCTGTCATTTAGCTGTATGTTGGTCTCTATGTGCCCTTCTCTCGAAGATTTTCCCATCCCAGACCTGGGTCACGTGGGAGACAGCTGAGAATAATAATCCTGCCAAAATTAACATGCCCTCTCACCTACTTTCTAACATCCTTGATTATTATCATTACTTTATAGGGAGGAGGATGAAAATGGACTTCTTAGAATCAACTTTCCCATCAATGGATCAAAGGCCTGGCTGGGAAGAGAGCATAGGGTGACATTCTAGAGTCTAGACAAGTGTGTCTCTCAGAATACCTTTCCCCTGTGACTTTCTCCGTGGCTCCTGTGGTTTCCTGAGCACGTCTGACAGCCTTTGCAAGATGAAAATCAAAGCTACTGCAGACACGGCAAAGGATGTCAAGTAGCAATAGTACTGTGGGCATTATGATTATTACTATTTTGGAAAAAATGCATGCGGAATTTCAAGTGGTGATAGGCCTTGAAATCAAGCTGTACACCCAATCCAGGCATACGATTTAAAGTGGAATACACTTTGAAGCTGTGCTATTATGAAGTGGGGGTTGCTGAGCAAAGCACAGACGCGAGAAGCCAGCTGCAGTCCAGATTCTGTCACCGACCCTGGGATCTTGGTCGGTGCCAGGGTCATTTGCCATTGACATCCAGATGAGAAACCAGCACGGAATGACAGCTGACACAGAGTAGCTGCCTTCAGAGTTGCAAATTCTGGTATCTTGTGTGAATATATCTTCATGGGAATTCACAACATTCTCCAGGCAGGAGGCCAAGAGATAAGCCCCAGAGCTTTGAAATAAGAGTGGAAATGGGTAGGGTGTGTTTTTTGAAGTGCATTTTCCTGGCAAACTGAAGGGGTCCCTCCTCACCCTGCCAGAGAGAATTCTGAGAGCGGAGCATGCATAGAAGGACCGTGGCTCGGATGCTTTTGGCTGAGGGTTGAGGGAAGCTCAGCTCAGGTCCCAGGATTCCAAGGTAACTGACTCGCGTAGTGCACTGTTAGCTCTCTGCAAAACTTGATGTCTTTTGGCATCATTAGCAGAGCAGGAGCAACTGGCTTAGATAAACAGATTTCCTCGTGTGCGGGTGCTTCTGCCAGCACCGGGAAGCGCAATGATCATCTTTCACTCTCTGGCTTTTCCCTGGATACCGCATTGATCATTTCAAGAGCTTTCATAAATGCAGGCCAGGCTGGCATTTCGCAATGTCTATCGGCAGTCATGAGACTTTATGGTAACAAAAGAAAATTCTCCCGGGGCACCTGAGTTTCACCAATTGCTTACAATGTGACAGTTCTGTACTTTATCAGCACCAAGTTTTTGGTTGCTTGAAAAAAAATTTTTTTAAACAACAAAGCAACAAAAATGCACTCTTGAATTTCTTAAATTTCTTTCGCTTTTATATTTGTTGGTTTACTTCCTCTAACTAATTTTCCAGCCACTTAGCTCATTTGTTGAATATTTAATGAAATAGGAAGGAGAGATTTGGATAAATTAGCGAATTTAAGGCTTATGCTTTTCAAAGCCAGTAATTCTTTTCTCTGATATTTTTTATTATCCTATTAGCATCATGTTATGAAGAAAGGAAAGGACAAACAAATTTATTGGTTTAAAGAAGAAGCTATGTTAATTAAAGTATATTTCACTGGCCAGATGTCCTTGAAGGGAATACAGGCTTCGGATGTGTCTTCAGAAGTATTCCAGTTTCTTCCGCTACCTAGAGCAGAAGAGCTCTTTATATATTCCTGTGTTGAAAACCCAATCTACTGGTTGACCAGAATTTTCATGTATGAAATTAGGATGTATACATAGATCTCTCTCTATGTAGATGGATATCTATTATATATATAATATATGTAGATATAGAGTCATATCTCTCATATATATATGAGAGAAAGAGAGAGAGAATAAAGCAAAGTTTGCTTTAAGAAAATCTGAAATATTTTAAATATCCAATGGGGAAAGTGAGGGTTAATAAAGCTAAGATACGTAAGTTCCTGTGGGAATATTATCTAACGTTTACAATTAATAGTTACGAAGACAGCAAGTGAAACTGCTGAGAGGGAAGGATGGAGCAGACGTGGAGGGAAGCAGAGAGCCGAGGATCCTGAGTCCCCGACAGCGCGGTGGAGGACACACTGATGACCTTGGCATCCCCTCAGCGCCTGAGCTCTGGGCCCTGGTCTTCTCACACCTCCTTCGTTCTCCTGAACAAGCCTGAGTGTGGCTCTGCTACTCGTAGTACTGAGAAACCAAAGAGGTACGGCTGGAACAAAGACACGTGAAGTGAAAAAGCATGGTGCAAACTTATTTTTATGCAATTTGTTCAACTCTGTAAAAGATAGGCATATGAAAAAGAAGAAAACTGGAAAATGCTCAGAAACTATAGCACTGGTTGTGTTAGGATAGTGGGATAGTGGGGACTTTTTTCCAAACTTTCTGTATATTAATTTCATAATGAAAATAATTTTTTAAAGAACAATGATATGAACGTCTTATGAAACACAACAGTGGAAGTCATTTTTCAGGTTGAAATATGGTCTCCCATTTCACAGATGAGTAAAACAGGGAATCCCTTGGTGCCTTAGGTGCTCTACAGGTCTAAATACTGCCAACGCAGGCTCAGGCAGAAATGCAGAAAACTCCCCAAAGCTGTGACAAAGAACAAAGATAAAGATGATCTCAACTTTTAAAAATTCAATTTACATACAAGTAATACTTCACTTCAACCAAGCAAAGCACACTTGGAGATCTGCATACAGTCTCTTAGATGGTATCTATGAGGTGACAAAAATAACAGGCAATTCAGCGGGAGGAGCAGCCAATTCCTTTATTTGGATGTTTTACTTTTCAGACTCCTTTTTCCTGTTAATTGATTGATTGGTTAAACATTTTCTAAAAAGATGAAAAGTACCTCAATCATCTGTGATGGTATTAATTGGAAATAATCTTGAGTTGTGCAGCCAACACGTCCCATTCGGTAGTCTGGGCATAGCAGTAGGGTGCATCCTCTCATCTCTTCAACGCGTTGATCTGGAGAACATTCTTTCCTCTCCATGGTCCACCACCTCATGAAGTCCCGAGGGTGCTTCTTGTGGCTGTTCAAAGGGAACTGGAAATCAGACATGAGACCTGCAGTTGAAAGGCATTACCAGTCCCACCAGAAAATAGATGCTTCTCAACAGAATGCAGCAGTGCAGAAAGGTGGTCCCTCAGCTGACTCTGCACAAGACTAAGGAGCCCTTTGCTTGCTCTTGATGCATCAGCTAAATCTGGTCATCAACTGCCAGACACCAGAATTCCCGACTGTGCAGAGGATCAGCCTCCTCTCTGGTCTTGGCCACCGGCACTGGTGTGGCCACGAGTCCTGGACAAAGTTACTGCACTCCTTCATCAAGTGCATTTTCACATCAGAACTGAGCTTAGCCCTCCAATCCCCCCGTGGCTCCTTGCATGTTCTCATGCAGCCCCTGCCCCTGGGAGAGGTTGTGTTGTGTTGGGAGAGGCTCCAGTGCACCTATACCACAGGCCCAAAGTTGTCTTCCTTCCACCATCAGACTCGTTGTAGGGTCCTACTCACCGGTCTTCTTTCTTTCCACTCCAGTCGTAAATCCACTTTAGGTGCTTTTCCTTGACACTGGCCTTTGGGTGGGCCAGGTCTGCCCACCTCGGCAGCTTTCCATAACTTTGAATCTTGAAGAAAGGGTTTGGGCTCCCAGTCTTTCTCTTAAAAAGCCTTTAGTTTCTCATGCAAATTTACCTGCCCTCCTCTCAGTAACCTGAATTTCAAGCATTTCTATTGTAGAGTAAAAGGTATTTTAATTCACCAGAAGTTCCAGTCAATTAAAATGAAAGAAGCAAGAAGAATCTGTGTCAGTATAATCTACTTTCCCTGAGAAATTCCCCTTAGGAACTCTTGAGATGATGACACATCACCATTCTCGGGCAGGGAGAGCAGGAGAGTCTGGAGGTGCATCTCCATGCATCTCCACACGTCTCCATACATCTCCCTTGCATCTCCATGTGCTTAAGCACCCTTTAGTCCAGGATTCAAAGGAACATAAGGCTTTCTGGGACCTATTCTTATGTAGAATTAGGAAGTTAAGTTCCTAGGGGTCTCTAGGCTCCCAAAGGATCTCTTCTTTCCTCCATTACCACTAGGGTGTCAACTGGTGTCACTGCTTGTCCCTGTTCTCTTGGCTTATTTTCCATATAGGAAGCATGTAATATATGCCATTAAAATTATGTGCAATAGCCCAGATAATTAGGGGTTAAATAAACCTTTCAGTATAACATTTTTCCCTATGACAAAATAAAAAGGAACTGATTAAAGATGAACTATTAGAACATAAGCCATTGCTAAGTGGGCATTACATGCTCTACATTAATCACAGAACTGTTCACTTAATAGATACTTTTCCTGGGCATGACCTATGCTAAACATTTTCAACTAGAGCACTCAGTCAGGGGATCAATCAGGAGGTCTTCTAATGCAGTCACTAGTATATGGAGATGAAGATTCTCACAAAATGAATCAGGGACCAACCGGACTGGATACACCCAGCACATATACACACATGGTAAGATAGAAAGCAGAAGACTATATCATATTATTCTTTCATATCCCAAATTTATGCTGACTAGAAAAACAGGCACAATTTTAATGGACATTTATCAAGATTGGAACAGCATACTTCTCCATGTTCCAGTTTGTCATACACTGTGATATAATGGCACATATCAAGAATGCAGGAGCCTGACAGATGCTCTCTTTCAGAAGTCTTTGTCCTGAAATTCTTGGATAATTTCTTGTATATATACACATTTGTATACACACATCCACAAACACATTGACGCACACGTACCATGAGAGAATGCATTTCATCAGACAAGAGAAAGTTGGAGAAACATGGCCGTGAGAGATGCATTTATTCATAAATAACCTTAGATTCCCTCAAACATAGTCTAAGGACATTTAACTTGCAAAGAAGGTTTTAAAAAATACAGTTAGGCTGCAATCTATTAGTCTTTGAAAAAAATCAGTCTTATTACAATGGAAGAACATGTTTGGGAGAAGTTCCAGCCTTAAAAGCTGCATTTTATTGAAATCTATGGGCAGAGGAAACTTCTCACTTGAGCAGTGATCTGCCAGACTAGGGACAGAATTATGGGTTCTAATGGTTTTGAAGGGAAATCACTTGGTGTGGGCCATGAGTTTTTAGAAGGCAGGAATTGTCTTACTCATCTCCAACAGCTTAAAGAATGCCAAGCATTTAGAAGGTACTTCATAAATTCTTCTTGAATGAATGAAAAATGTCAAATATTACATATGTGCATGGTGCTGTCAGTTCCTGTACCCGACTCAGGCCACATTTATATCAATTCCAGAAAGTAGCCTTTAATGATAGATATTGACTCCCTGCAAATCTTGAAAAAGCATAGCAAACAATGTAAGAATGACCTGGGAAACTTGTCATAGGAAAAACAGCTCAGAGCACCGTGATTATATGGTCTAGAAAGTGAAGCCTGTTAGGAAGATCATACCTCAGATAGTGAAAGTGTAACTTGGCCACGTACTCCATGCAGCTCTAGACTGCAGAACTGAACCAATGGTAGAAATTATAAAGAAGCGTAATTTAACTATAAATGGAAGAGGCTACCTTGTGAGGAAGGGAATATCACTGGAAGCGTTCACACAGAAGTATCATCAAAACTTGTCCAGAGTATCGTGGAGACGACTCCTCTATCCAGTGAGAAACAGACCCTACAATTACAGAGAAGCCTCAGACACGGTGCCTCATACAAGATGATTCTGTCTCCATTTCATAACCCTGTTGAGGTGAGTGGTGGGCTGAGTATGGAGTTCTGCTCCGTGAATTCAGGGAGGGACAACTGTTCTTTTGATCTTTTTGCTTCGATGCATCCTGTTAAATCTCCTGAGTCATTGCCATTTAGGGGTTCAGAATGCATGAAGGGAAAAGAGCAAATTTCAGACAAGTCGTCTAAGTTGGAGATGCACTCAACATTTCACAGATCTCATCCATGCACGTTTCACTGGCCCAGACCTCTCCACAGTAGGCAGTTCCATCAAGGGAGATTGACACATTTAGTCTAGGTGTGGAGTCCTTTGTCTCATTAAAATTCCATTACTATGGAAGAAAGGAAGACTGGTTTGGGGGAAAATCTGGGAAATTGCTGCAATAGAAGCAAAGAGGCTTCTTATTCTATTACTCATTTTCTCATTCTTTAAATAAACATTTATGGTTTATCTATTGGGTACCAGGAACTGTGCTAGATGCTGAGATATAAATACAAGTAAAATGTGGTTCCTGCTTTCAATAAGCTCACATTCTAGGAAGGAAAAAGAACCTTTAAAAAATAGTTATATACACAGAAGTGTGACCTACAAGCAAGTTTAAGGTACAATGAGCACAGAAGAATTTAATTTCAAATGAGTCTTGGGGACAGTCAAGGACTATGACATTTAAGCTGTCTTGGAGAGTGAAAGAAAGAACTCGCCAGCCTTTAAGGAAGAAATAGGAATATTCTGGGCAGAGGAAAAGTATTTGCAAAGCCCAGAGGCATGAGATACCACGTTGTATCTCTCGAACTGGAGAGGTGAATGGCAGTGGGGAAGAGAGACGAACTGGGTGAGTTAGTGATGGAGAGAAGCCGAATGGCTTGGCTTATTGTGTCGTGTAAAAATTTTAACTTTGTTCTCAAATTGATGAAAAGACGTTCAAAGGTTTACTAAGCTGGATTAACTAAGATTTGCATTAAATAAAAGTAGTGGAGCCTAATAATATGGGTAACAATAACCTCTTTCAGGTAAGGAATGATGAAGATAGGCAGCAGACAAAGAGAAAGGTCAGACTTGTTGAGGTTTCTGAGGCATGACTGACTAGCGTTAACATCTGTTGTGTACTTCCCTCATTGTCTTCATGTCTGTAAATTAACACTAACCCGGCAAACGTTCTGAGGACTTCACATGATTTATAACGTACTTAGAGCATTGTAAACTCTTAATAAATATGTGTGCAATAAATATGTAGACTGGATTTGTAGATCTTACATTCCTCAAAGCCAGTCTAAAAAAGTTTAATCATTACACAAGTAGGTTAAGATAATCCATATGAAGTTGCAAAATACGGGCAAAGTTCAGTTTCATAAAAACTTCACAGTTAAATAAGTTGAATGGATTTTAAAATATACAGACCTCCCTCTCACAAAGTAAAATATTAGTTCAGTTCAACAAACATCTTTGAGCACTTTTTATATTCCATGCAAAGTACGTCTATTAACGAGAACTTCTGTAACTTTTTGCCACCCTGTTGATTTTGCCTTAGTTAAATGCTGCATGAGACAAACCAGGTGGATTTGGACCAACTTATGTTGGTCAGCTTTATCAGAATGGCAGACAGAATGGGAAAATTAGCCAGAAGTCTAGCAGGGGTAGGAGTCAGGGGGGTTTGTTGAGAGACCCTTATGGGGTAATCTTACACACGTCCTCGTATTTAGTCATTCATAGCAGCATTCTAGATTTGCTTACATTTCAGATGGCAAAGATACAGACCTCCCCTTGTCCCTCCAGAAAAGATTTGCTTGTATTCCCGGCTACTAAAGATAATGTCTTTCTCTAGAGGGGAGGATGGGCAGGTTTGCCAGCAGCCCCTGTCTAAGATTGGGGGTTCCTAAACTCAGGGTTCTTCAGCAGTGACTCAGACCCGTGTGTGTGCAGCATCCATCCGGACCCACCTGGCATCACGGTCTTGAGAACTGAGGACGAGGAGAACCCAGGTGAGCATGAAGCTCTTGCTGTCTGCTCTGTCCTGGGTAACAGAGTCTCCCGCCCACGTGGACTCACGGCCTTCACTAGCTGATTGGACAGACGTGCAGAGAGCCAACCCAACCGGGCCCCTGGAAGCTCCAAGCCTGCTTCACCACCTGATATCTCCCACACTTACTCAGTCTACGACTTTGCCTGGGCCGACCTTGATCAAACACTGAGGGACTCAGTTTTGTCATCTGTCAAATCAGGGAGTAGTTCTTCATTTTTGACATGAGGAATTCCAGCCCTCCTTGGAATCATCCTTACCCTGTCACTGCCTAAATCCTTCAGTGCCTGGTCAAGGGCATCCCACAGCCATCTCTACTAAAGGATCTTTTATTACAAAGGCTGCTGTTTATTTATTTCTCATACAAAAAAAGTATGTTCTATTACTGAAGACTGAATATTTATGTCCCTGAAAATCCATATGTTGAAACCTAACTCCCAAAGGTGATGGTGTTAGGAGGTGAGCCCTTTGGGAGGTGGTTAGGTCATGAGGAGGGGAGCCCTCATGATGGGATTAGTGTCATTATGGAAGAGACCCCAGAGAGCTCCCTTGCCCCTCACCGTGTGAGAACACAGCAGGACACCATCTATGAGCCAGGAAGCGGGTTCTCAACAAACTCTGAATCTGCCAGCACCTTGATCTTGGACTTGCAGCCTCCAGAACTGAGAAATAAATGTCTGTTGTTTATAAGCCACTCAGTCTATGGTAATTTTTTATAGCAACCTGAATAGACTAAGACATCCATAATTATTCTCTTGCTACCCATTCCACAGGAATTAACTTAGATTTGTCTTTTTTCATGCAATTTTAGTTGCTCTACATTTAAACATATATATATTTTATGAATTTGTGCAACATTTGTCACTATGAAAGGAATAGATGAATTTGATTTTACTTTTTCCAAAATACAAAGAGCGTCTCTTTCCTTGGAGGCTCAGTTTGAAAATGTAGCCACCTTAGAAACATAAGACCCGTCACATGTCTGACTTTCATGTGAAATCCCTTCTTCTGTCATCTAATTTTTCTCAAAAGGCAGTTGTTATCTCTGTGGGTGTTCCTGTGTGTATTGTCTGATTTTGTATTCTCTTCAATGACCATTCACCTAAAGCTGCCTCATAAGAGTGATGCTAAGACAACAGAGTTGGATGCCTTTTGGGATGAAATAGGATGCTGCCTTCTTTGCCTGTTGATGCAAAAGTAGTAAAATCAGGGCTTCCCTGGGGGTGGGATGCAGAGGGTAGGAGTGGGGGTGGGATGGAGAGAACCAAATTTTAATTTTGCATTGCAGAGAATTTAAAACATTGGTGGTTTGTCTGCAGGTTATGTTTTCTTAAAATTTGATTTATTATTCTGTACAAACATGAGATCTGCTCAAACCACCCTCCTTTACCAGGCTTTTATTTCCAAATCATTTTCTGCTTCATTTTTTTTCTTTTTATCTGAACACTTACCATCTTCTAACATAATATATAATTTACTTGTTTATTATGCTTTTGACTATCATCTGTCCCTATTATTGGAAAGCAAGTTGACAAGTTAGAGATGTTGTTCTATCCTCTTCGTGTTGCACCCCGAGTGTCTAGGGCATTACTTGGCATACAGTAGGTGTTTCGTAAATATGTGATGAGTGAATAAATGACTCCTGTTTTTATTCTGGGAGGCATGTAAAGTCATGTGTGTAAGCAACAAAACTGATTAGTAGTAGTAAATGATCATCTGAAAGCGGCATCAGTATTAAATAGAACCAGCCCCAGTTATGTCTGTCAGAGGAGGTCAACAATGGCTGTTAGGAGGGTGTTTGTACGCTATGGACTCCCGTCCCCTACAGACTAGATTACAAGCCAGGAGTTCACTGAAAATGGGAATCCACAGCAAGGCATTGGAGCTGCGTCATGCATTCAATTGTGAAATAACCAGCTGCTCCAGGCAGACCGGGACTGTCAGAAAAGCGCTCTGCAGCATCAACGATGACAGTTGGAACTCGGAGTCCCTTCCTTGCCACCACCTTTGCCACATGGTTTTTCACTGGTGTGTGTGTCAATGTCCTTTTTCTCAGCTTACTTCTTTCTCCTTCAGCAGATCACGGGTGAGCCTGGAGCTTTCACTGATTGCCAAGGGACCTTGCTCGCAGGGTAGTCTCAACAAGAATCGGCCCCCAGTGGAGCCCCTAAAGGGAGGCCAGAGAGGAGAGTACCATAGCAGAGAAATCTGGCTCCATAAAGCCTTCAGCTTAGCATGGTTAGAGTCTGCGGTGTGGCGGAATAATGACCCCTTATTTTAATTTATTTTTGAAGGTAATGTTGATGCTCTGGTTATGGTGATTCCGATTTCTATAGGAAGTTACAAACTTATAATCACTCTAGTAATTGTCAAATGTGGCAACTAACCAGGTTCAAAAGAGGCAATTTTGCAACGGTTTCACTTGGGTGAGGTCTGCAGTGACTCACTAGAAGGAGAATAAAATGGTAAAAACGTCTGCCTCTCCCACAGACCGGAGTTCACATGTCCATTGCTTATTAGATTACGAATTCAATAGTTTTTATTTTACGTAGTTTTCCTTTCAAATCCAGTTCAGTGAACACGTAATTCAATAATCTACATTTTGAGAATGGACTTAAAATTGAAGAATAAAATGCAGAAAAACAATAGTGCCAACATCAAGGTTTTAACGGGATTTCTCATTTACACTGGAAAACAAAAGGGCAACACTCCCTAGAACTTCTCTAATTTAATTTTAGAGGACTTTTCTTTGTCGTCACCTTATCGGTTTTCTCTGTTTCCATATTTGTGCATTATCTTGCCTTAAAGGCTTCATTTTCACTGGATGCATACCATATGGGGCTGTTCTGGTGCCTTGGTTACATTTAGCCATGGGGATTAGAGTTGGAAGAACCAATTCTGATCATTTTTAAAGCTGTAACTGGAATCCTCCTTAATTTGACAACAGAAAATGTACAAGTTCCTCATAGGCTTTTGATTCTGGTTTATGGTCTCAGAAAGTTCTAATAGTTCAAATGCATTTCAGAGAAGTATTTGAAAGATACTGAAATCAAATTTCTTATATTTTAATTTTATCTTCCCTTACAATTGCTAAAAAGTTCAAGCAAATGAAAAAAAAGATTCCAATGAGTAATAGAGCCTTTTGTTAACTTTTGAAACAACTTCTTCTGGTCACTTTCTCTGAGATACAATATTTTTCTCAAAACAACATACCGATGGAGAATTTGCTGGAGGTTCAGAATTAGACAGACAGATTTGAGGGTCGAGACCCAGTACAATCACCTAACAAAGTATCTCAGGCTTAACATGATCTTCACAAGTTATTAACTTCTTCCAGAGGCTCAGTTTTCACATTTTTCTCATAAGTGGTACATCTTCTGCATGGTTCTTGTGGGTATTTAATGAGATGACGTATGCAGAGCATTTAGTACAATTCCCAGCAGAAGACGACGACACCCGAGCATGCTCTTATCACTCCAGAAAGTCGCTTGATAAGTTTCCTGCAAGGTATTTTTGTGATCCCGAAGCTATTGTTATAATAGCATAAAGATAATAATATTATAACCTTTTCCAATACTTTTGCCAACTGACACAAAGGAAAATATAATCATACTTTTATGACTAACACATAAGAAAAATATTGATTTTGCAGCTGCTCATTTTACTGAACTCTCTCATCACCACTTCCAACACTTTTAAATGCAAGGCTTCTTCACATTTTAATGTCTCTAAAATGAAGGCATGGTTTATAATCAATGTCAGGAACAACGTGCTCTCTATAGCTGTCATTGGAGGCAACAAGTCCTGACAGAGCCGTCGTTACTGGTAAACAGCTTTCGTCTGGGCAGAGGAGACCCCAGTTCATGTGGCCGTCACATGAGCTGTCTGTACTGGTAGCACTGGATGCCCTTGTAAGTTACACTAAATTTGGATCAGAAATTTCCAGTTGTCTGAGAAATGATTACACATGATAAAATAAGGAAATGAAAATTTCTTGTATAGACAGACAATGCTTCTACATATCAATTGAACGTAGTGCTAACTTTTAAATGTCTCCAATAGATCCTACAATTTTTAAATTCAGAGAGGTTGTTGCAACTGAGTCATGCATCATGAGTGATGATCGCTAGATACTAAATACTTGTCTAAAGTTTCCGTGTGTCTTCCAAGAAAAAGTTCATTGACTTTTGCCCTTGTGAAATTCAATTAAGAAAAAAATAAATGACTACAGTTTTGACCAAACTAGAAGTATAGACAAACTCCAATCTCTATAATCCTTGAAATGATAGTGTCAAGCCTAAAATAATAAGTGCAAATTGTTAAACCAATGAATTCCCAGGAAGACATGCATTTCGCCAATGGCCAAACATCACTCAGGAGCATCTCCAGACTATGAAATGAAGATCACTTACACTCAAATGTTGGTTATGTCCTCAGAGGGAGGCAGTATATAATGGTATGGATAAAAGATGGTTATTGCCTCCTAGGAAAAAGCATAAAATTACTTCAGTGTTTTATCTTTCTGTAAATTGCTATTATTAAAGCAATTTTAAATATTCAAATCTATTGCACTTTAGAATCAAGGAACCACAGTAGTTTTAATAGTTTTCTTATTTATTCTCTTTAGTTCAGTACACAAAATCATCACACCATCACGGGTGAAGGGGCAGACCTACAGAAAGTCAAATACATGGGCTCCCAATTCTGGATGTTGAAACTGGAATCCTCTCTCTATTACTCAGCGGCATGTGACTGCGAGCAATTCGAATATTGTTCTAATGCAGATCTTATCCCCTGTTAACTCGTGTTAATAAGACCTATGTCCTGGATAACTGAGAGGGCAAATGAGGAAATACATGCAATGCATTGGGCACATCATGTGCGCGCAGTAATTGTTGATGACTTTAAATATTTTTATCTACCCTAGTTTTCAAGGCTCTTTTAGTTTCAAGAAACAGAGACTGACCACCATCTATTAAAAGATTACTAAAAGTTTCTCACAGAATATAAGAACGAAAGGCAAAGCAGAGAGCTCTCCCAGGGAAGGTGGTGGAAGGTGTCAGACCTGGGGCTGCTTTCTCCAAGGCACATTCCTACCTTTTCTCTCTTATCAACAGAGGTTGATAGCTCTCCTCTTCTGGTTTCTCTTGCTCCCCTGTCTCTCTCAGGCTGCTTTCAGTGAATGAAATTCTCTCTATTTTCCTGGGAAGTGAATGTGATTGAGGCGCATCGCATAAATTAGGTGCTGCCAGCTAGGCTGTGGGTGGGCTACTCTTGAGGCAGATGTCGAACACATCTGATCAATAAACCAGAGCAGGGCCAGGGTTAGGCTCAGTCAAGGTATCCGTGGGTCAGATGTCTTATAAAGGGGATGTTTGAAAGATGGACATCGAAATGTATTTATAATATCTCCTTTCTTTTATTTGTATTTAATTTTTCTTGTCTTAGTGCATTTAGTACATCTCCAAAGCAACGACAGGTGAGGGCAGGAAAGGGGTGCTCTTGAGAGATTCTGTCTCTGGGTCATGAATAGACATGAAATATTGCTGCCTCACAATAGAATGTCCTTCTTCAGTTTCAGGAAAAGACGTAAATCTTCCTAAAAGGACTAAACTACAAAGAACATTCTATTACGCTATTATTCTTTCAGCATAAACAAAAACAAGATTTATAATCTTACTCTCTGGTACAGTTGTACAAATCCCATATAGTTTTTATCCCTGATTCTTCCTTGTCTACTCTCCATAATGGCCATCCTCTTTTTATCAATTGAATATTTCAAGTACATGAATATGATCCATTAAGTTGCCTGCTAATTTGATTAGATTTTTCAAAGCTAAATCTTTCTGCTTCAAACCTGTGGTAAACTAACTTAAAGGCAAATTTTAGCAACAACTAATCTCCTTCTTTATGTGTGTCATAGGGGAAGGAATTACTTGCATTAAAAGAACAATCAGAAGAAAACATCATGCCAATATTCCTGAGAAGAACATTATCATCATTCATCATCCTTTTTTTTTTTTGACAAAAAGATAACACCACATTAATCGCAAGGAACACAGGAGGTTTTGTGGGTAATAGACATATCATATACTTTCCTCGTCTCATCTCCATTCTGACTTGCTCTTCAGAGGCACTGAGCTGAGTTTTGTTTTCTAGCTTGTGTAGAAAGGAAAACGGAAGGAACTAATTTGTTCCCAGATTCAAAAAAAAAAGGTGTCAGACTCCTAGAAACATGGATTATAGCATTTTTCCTACCATAACATAATATGCCATTCACATATTCAATGCATTCTTGAGTGCATATCTGGAAAAACTAGATGTAGAATATGAGTGTATCCTTGCATTGTGGTTGAAACTTCACTTTCACACACAAGGATAAAACGTATGGAACTGAAAGCAAGTGACAGAGGGAACAGGACAGGCATGATCATTCTATTATTCTGTTGGGTCGGTTGAAGATAGTAAGTCCAGGATAAAAGGCAGGAGTCCACACACATCAGCATCCTGCAGGCATTCCAGGACTCTGGATGGCAACCGGCAACCTGATGTGCCCGACTCTGGACAACAGTCAGGGCTGGACTGGCCCAAGACTTGCCCGAGGCGCGCCATCTTCAACACGTTGACAGCTCCCGGGATGTGCCTTGCAGGTGCCAGCCTCCGGCATGAAGAACTGAGAACTCCCAATCCCACCCCACCTTCAGAATGTCAGGCTCTCCTATCCGTGTTCTGTGTGGCCCAAGAAGTACAGGTTTTTGCTTTCATGGTGTTCGTATTGCTAGTCAAATTCAGAGCTCAGCAACCACATGTAGGTAGACATGATTTCGAGTGTATCTTCCTTCTCTCCACTTAATGCCTTTGGTTTTCTCAATGTGGAGTCATTGGCCAGCTCGTTTTCTGCCAAGGGAAGAGGCCTCTGTTTATACTCTGCACCTCAAAAGGAGTCTAATGAGTAACCCAGTCAACTCGGTGAAAATCAACTGAGCCAAATAATCACATCATTCTTTCTTTTTTAACATTTGCTATAAATATTTTATATTACACATTTTTATGAGCTTATATCTAAAGTACAAAACTGAAACAGCTTTCAGGTTTGAAAGAAGGAAACGTCACAAATATACTTCAAAGTCATATCAATATGCCAGTCCTCTGGAGAGCCTCACCAATCGTTTTGAACTAAAGTTTAAAAGAAATTGCGTTTGTCTGAGTTTTCCAAATTAGGTTATCATGTCTATTTACGACCGTCAGTTCCTGTCATGTAATAGGATTACATGGGCTGGATCAGGAGTGACACATTGGATGATTTATCTGCTGTGTCAGCCAGCAAGATACAAACACTGATAATTTCCTGTAATTACTTTTAAAAGAATTTTGAAAATGGACTTTAAATAAATAGTATGGGGATTCTATTTGAAGTAATTTTTAAATATCATTCCAAGGTATTACAGGGAATAAAATAAGCAAAAATGCATAATGTTAACAGGAGTTTCCTAACTGATTAAAAATTAAAAATACACGTTGTTCTTTGTGGCATCTTCTATGGTGCGATATTAGTAGATATGACAACGACTCTCAACCGGCAAGATATTTTGCGGCGTCTCCCATTGTTCTGCTCACGTCATTGTTCATTCTAATCTTTGAATCACTGGAGCTCCCTACTTTGAATTCACCTCTCTGTTCATTTCCTACCCAAACCCTTCACACCTTTCACAACCGAGAAAAAAAACACGTTATCGCTCAGAAAACTTTCCAGACAATAGTCACTTCCACTGATCTCTGTCTATTTAATAAATTCCTAGCCCTGGGGATCCATACTAGTCTGTTCCCGAGTCTCTGAGTCATGATGACGACCCTGGCATTGCATAGCCAGCCCGATGCAATCTCAGGTTTCCCACGCTCCGATACGATTTGATTTCCTGCCGGAATGTGAAATGACTTGCTCGGGCCTGTTTTCTAGTCTGTTTCGTGATGTTTTCTCAGCCCTACTACCTTTTCACCTGGTGACTTATTTCTTTTCATAGTTTATTTCTCCATAGATCTGACATAAAGTCAGCTCAGCAAGAAGAGAAAACAATGGGGCTTCAGAATGTCTCAGATGCATAGGCCTGCGTTTAAACCTCAGCTCACCCATCTATTTTCTGAGGAATTTTGAACAAGCTACTTACCCTATATGAGGATCATTTTCTTAATCTGTAAAAGGATAAGCATAGTCCTCAGCTCACAGGGCAAGGATTAGCAAGCCAAGACCCAGCTTCCTCTTGGTCACTCCTATAATGCCAGTGTCTTCCAGTTACTACATCTCCAGAGACGTTTGGCGCTGAGAAATATCCATTGACTAAAATGTTGACGGGGTATGATTTTTACTTTCATCCTTGATTGTAATTCAGATTTCTCACCTGGCTACAGTCCTCCAGGAGACCTGGGATAACATTTTGCCCAGTTTAACTGGCTGCCCAATCCTTTTACCAGTAGCTGGTTCGCCTGTTCAGCTCACTGCTTCATAGCAGAACTGACGTATCACTAGTAACATTAGTTATATCATCCCTCAGTTTTTTCCCGTGATTTTTCTTTTTTTCCAATTAGATGACAATTTCTTGGTGGTCAGCGTTCACATCTTTTATTGCTTAAGCATTCCATTGGCAATGCCACAGTACTTAGTGTATGGTAGATGTTCATTGTTTACTGCCTGAATACAGTGATGTACAGATGTATTTCAGAAAAAAAATATTTCTATTCCTGTCAGTTTATAAAGATGTTGAAATGGGAAAGAAAATTGTTGAATTGACATTTCATAAGACTGACATTCGTGAGAGCCTGGGTCTTTTTCATTATTGTGTCTCAAGGTCCCAGAGTCTCAGGGACTTAGCACACAGTGTGTCATAAATGATGAATGAATGATTTCATAGAAATTGAGGGCAATTGTTCACCCTTTTGATGCATAATATCTTTCTCGATATTGGAATATCCATCAACAAATTCTTTGTCAGCAATTATCCTGCTCTCAGATGGCCAAAATGTCTTACACAGTAGTTTCCAGTAAGCTGAGAGCCTGGCTGTTGACTGTCTATAGTTTATATTTAACTGGGTAGTATAGGGATCTATTATAAATCTCTATGTGTGTGGAAGTGTGTCATACAAAGTAGTCTTTTCTAAGTTGCTTTCAACACCAGTAAATTCTTTGAAACCAAAGTTAATTTCTATTTATGTCATGCCTCTTCAACCCACACACCAGGAGTTTTGATAAATCTCACCAAGTAAACGATGCATACCAGAAAACAAGAAATTTTTAAGACTCTGCTAAGCTAAATAACATCTTCAGTAGGACCACATGTTTTTACCCAAATTCAACAATTCTCTTCACTGTGGAGTCATTCTGGGAGAAGAGCTGACAACAAAACTGGGACTGGCCCTGTGCAAATGTTCAAGAATGTCTGGAAGCTCCTGGCTTAGGGTGAAAATATAGTCGAAACAGTTTCTTAGGAGAATGATAATTCCTTCTAAGAAAAAGGGTAATTTCTGCATTATATCAGGAAAGAACTGCTTTGAATAATCCACTTTGTTTATAGTAACTCATTAAAACACCAGAGGTACAATATTGAGCTTGGTTTGGTCAAGATGAGACTCTGAAATACATTATTATGCTGATTTTGGACATCCTTACATAGCAAGAAGGATCTACGGTGGAACATGGAGAATCCTTCTTGGGTTTCATTTGTGGAAGATCAGAATTCTCTCATGACTAATGCTTTTCCTACAGAATATTATGGAATGATTTTGCCTGGCTTTAAGAATGAGTAAGACAGTCATCCTAAAAGCATTCCACAGCACCTTGCTCAAAGAACACTGCATCTACCACACAGGAAATGTTTATTTTATTTATTTAACCTTCAAGACCCTTATTAGCAGTTGTAGAAAAGTAAAGATTTATTCATCAATAAAATCCAAAGACTCCATTTACCAAATTTCCATTCTTTACTTTAATGAAATTTGTCTGTAGGACTTTTAAAGTTCATTTATAAAGTTAAAAATATATTCAGGTCTGCTGTCTTGGAGATAGATAGCCACATTATTACTTGTCTGTCAAATATAAGTAGGGCTGTTAATAATGTGCAGACAGCTACTCAAGATTCCAAACATGGGTGTTTCCTTTAGAGGAAATTGCAATTCTAACCTCTGAATTCCTTTTGGAATCAATTACCTGACTTTGCTAGTATTATGAAATACTTTACTTTTTCAGTTAGGAGAAGAAGATGTACGTTAACATAATACAAAATATTTACCCAAAGAAGGCAGATAATGCTTCAGAATATTAGCAGCAAGAAGATTGTGAATATGTCACAAGTTCTAAATTGGGACTAGCCTGTTCTAAATATTATATAAAGGATAATTTCAGGTCCCTTCCGACCGGCATATGGATTTACATGTGATATTGGGAGTTAAGGCAGGGATCAAAAAAGTAAAAAAAATATAAGTTGTTGTAAGACGAGACTCCTTATCTTATATTTAATGTATTGACACGTATTTAGAGATGCTTTCCTTTTATCTCACCCCTCCAAAGAGTCCAGAAAGAGAATATAATAAGGGAATTGGTATTAGAATAAATTCACAACTGGATTTTCTGTATTTGACAGTCCAGTTTCTTAAATATCCATATACAGGTGCAACTAAGTCTGTATTTCAGATGTCTTCATCACTCTATCTTAGTATGGACCAATACGGTATTACAACCCTACACGTCCCCAGATACGAAGATATGAACTGGAGACATATATAAGTACTTCCAACAAAAAACATTCATAAATTTTATCAGTTAATATGCATTTATTATGCACCATTCTTTCCGGAATAGATACAGCAGTAATGCAATGTTATTTTTTTAAATAAAGCTCAACGTTGATTTGAAAACCTGGGAATAGTATCCAAAACATTATTTAGTGCTGTGAAGCATATTTAGATCTCTGAGCAAAGAGAGGTCATCATGGATTTGTTGCCACAGCAAAGGCTTCAAGAAGAAGTAGAACTGGCATTATACCCAGAAGACGGGGTTGACTTTAGATAGATTGACAAGGATGCTAGAGAATTTAGTAAATGCTTAAGCTATATATTCTCTCCTAAAGGGTGGACTCATCAAGATCTAAATCAACATCTTTATTCATTTAATTGTTAAGAGAACAAAGTTGGGTGGGAATGCAAACTGGTGCAGCCACTATGGAAAACAGTGCGGAGATTTCTCAAACCATTAAAAATAGAAATACCATATGACCCAGCCATCCCGCTACTGGCTATCTATCCAAAGAACTTGAAATCAGCAATTCCAAAAGTCCCATGCACCCCTATGTTCATTGCAGCATTATTTACAATAGCAAAGACATGAAAGCAACCCAAGTGCCCATCAACTGATGATTGGATAAAGAAGATGTGGTATATACATGCAATGGAATACTACTCAGCCGTAAAAAAAGGATAAAATCATCCATTCACAGCAACATGGATGGACCTTAAGGGTATTATGTTAAATGAAATAAGCCAGATATAGAAAGACTATCTCTGTGTGAATCCACTCATATGTTGTTACCAGGGGAAAGGGGGGGTGGGGGGTGGGCACAAAGGGTGAATTGGTGCACCTACAACATGACTGACAAATAATAATGTACAACTGAAATTTCACAGTGTTGTAAACTATCATAATCTTAATAAAGCAAAAAAAAAAAAACAAAGTTGGCTTATTGTGAAAACTTCTTTCAGAACCTTTTCATCTGGATACTTTTCAGATAATAGGTGATGCATGACTTCACTGTGAGAAAATAATAAAATGTACATTGATTTTCACAAACTTCGAAAGATAACATTGAAAGATACCTTGAAACTTTGTTTTTTGCAGTTGGGGGAAAAGTTCTTATGATTTTGAAATGTGAACATGGACATGACTCGGCAGTGTGGCTGACACATCATCCATGTTGATTGATTTATGAAATTTCAATTTGTAGCTTTTGAGTGATGACAATTTCACTCATCTAGGGCACAACCGGGAACTGTGATCCCCAACTGTTCTTGCCATGTAGGATGTCCTCAGGGTTGAGAAACTGCTTTGCACAGGAACAGCTGTGTGCTGGACGATGAAGGATTCTGGCACTAAGAGACAATGTCTCATTTTCCTTTAATATTCTGTATGCTGGCAGGGGGCAGAGGAAACATCATGCCAGAAGAATAATTGCAGACTTTCATGTAATTTTTAAATGTACAATATCTGTCATGGGTAAAAGAGAGAAAACCACCCCGTTAGCATATGTCCCTGAGAAACATTAAATTAAGCAAGCTTTCCTGCACTGCTGGAAAACAGGCAAAAGATAAAAGTCTCCTCTGGCATAAAATCTCTTTTGTTCTTGGAGAATTTAAAGGATATTCATTCATGACTGCTTTTTACTCGTTTTTGTCCATTATTGAGTTGTTAACAAGAGTTAACTTGATTGGCTAACACAAACACTTTCAATCCCATTGGGGAAGCAGTACACGGTAGCTTAATAGTCAAGAACATCGGCTCTGGAAATTTAGACATGGTTTAAATCCACTCTCTCTTTTATCAGGTATGCGACCTTGAACAAAATGCTTAAAACTCTCTGCCTCTCATTTTTCTCGTCTGAAAAGTGGGACAATAATGGTACCTGCCTTCTAAGACTGTCTTGGAAATCATGTGCAATATTTGCACGCATGCCCAGAAGAAGGCCTTTGTTTAACCAATTATTTGTTGATTTCCAACAATATTAGAACAGGATGCAGGTGTGTTTCTTTTCCAACAGGGAGCTCTTTCCTTTCCTGTCTCACTCTTTGTCTAGAGAATAAGTCTGATGGGAAGCACATTTGTTATTGTTCCTAATGAGAGGACAAGTGGTAAGGGGAGGGCAGGTGCAGGTGGTGTGGAAAACATACAGGATGCCACGCTCGTCCTCATTTACATGAATAGCTCATCTTGAGTCCTAGTGATGAAATTTGACTGTAGCTTATCAGAAACCCTAGAATCTAGGTCATCTCCTTTGATTTTATGAGAGTATTTGTTAGACTGAGGTTTCAGCATAGAATTTTTCCTAACTCCTATTAGATTTAGGTTATGGGTGACTATATTGGACTAAGATCTAATTTTGTACTCCTTGCTCTTGGCTTCATCAACATGTAAGTATTCTGTTTCAACATTGTTACAGAGAAAAGATTTTTAAATTCACCCACGGAGGGAACATAACTATTTTCATGTTCATATATAATGGATATGATCTTTATATTGGTGTTGATGTGCTTGGAATGTACTGATGAGCATGTCTGTGGAAAAGGGGAAATTTTAAAGATATTGACAAAAAGCTTGTATTTTTTTAAAAAAAATAAGATTGGTACCTAACTAACATCTGTTGCCAATCTTCTTCTTTTCCTTTTTTTTTCCTTCTTCTTCTTCTCCCCAAAACCCTCCAGTACGTAGTTGTATATTCTACATGTAGGTCCTTCTGGTTCTGCTATGTGAGACGCCCCCTTAGCATGGCTTGATGAGTGGTTCCATGTCCATGCCCATGATCTGGACTGGCAAAAACCTGGGCCGCTAAAACAAAGCATGCGAACTTGACCACTCGGCCACAGGGCTGGCCCAAAAATGTGTATTTCTTGATAGGGTGCATACTGAGTGATCGTCATATATCATTCCTCTACTATAAGTTGAAATCACATGGTTAGTATCAGCTATTTTCTAGCTTAGGAAAATGAAATGCAATAACACACCAGTCAAGTTAGGGATCTTAAGATACCAATTCACATCCTCTGTCAATTTTTCTGTGTTTGAGTTAAAATTTACCTCTCAGCTCTTGTCTTAGTCTCTTCAGGCTACTGTAACAGAATACCATGAACTGGGTGGTTTCAACAATAGAAACATATTTCTCACAGTTCTGGAAGCTGGAAGTCCAAGATCAAGGTTTCTAGTGAGACTCCATCTCCTGGTTCATAGAGAGCCATCTTTTTGCTGTGTCCTTACCTGGTGGAAGGGGTGAGAGAGCTCTCTGGGGTCCTTTTCATAAGGACACTAATCACGTTCATGGGGGCTAATCACCTCACGACCTAATGACCTCCTAAAGACTCTACCTCCTAATACCATCATGCTGGGGGTTAGGATTTCAACATATGAATTTTGAGGGGGCACAAACAATTAGTCCGTGACAGCTTTCTACACTCTTATTGCATATATTTTCAATAATGTAAAATTAAAGTCTAATCACTTGTGCTCAGAATTCACCAGTTCATGATACACTATTTTGTTGACTAATCATTCTACAGGTTCTGCTATATATGTGGGTCAATTCGCTCCCAATTTATCGTCTGCACTGGTGGGCAGAAATCCAATCCACACTGAGACCCTGTGTGCTGGCCTCTTGTCAGAGTCATAACACTTCATATATCATTCATATGTCATAATTCATAATTTGAACTTAAAATTTGAAATTTTTAAGCACAACTTACTTCTTATGAAGAGTTTCTCAACTACATATAACTTTGTTGAACAAAGATATATTCCATACAAATATGTTTCCTACTAACCATTTTTTAACTTAAACACTCAAAATATGTAATTTTTAAAAATATGTTAAAAATAATTTTCTCTAGATGGGGCTTGAACAGATTTTGAACTTTTTTGATGACCCAGTTGACCATTATTTAAAAGCCAGATTTGTTTTTACTTATTTTTTTAATATGTTGTATAACATGGTTTGAAGTTTTTTTCTCTATTTGGCCCTGCTTTCATTGGCTGAAACCATCACCTTCATTCTAAGCTCCTCCTAACATAATTACTTTCACCTCAAACAGCTTTTCTAGTTTGCTGCTTATAACCTACTGTTAAGTAAAATCTGGATGACAGACAGTAGTATCTATGATACAAGGTTGTCTTGAAAGTTATATATAATATTTTCACATAATGCCAGAAGAAGGCCTTTATTTAACCAATTATTTGTTGATCTCAGACAATTGTTGGCAGGTACTGTAAAATTTACTTTTTAAAATAAATTTGTTACCTTTTAAAGCCAATTGATTTCTCTCTTTTTTGTGTCTATTGTATTGTACTTATACAGGCAAGACAAAAATCTCTTAGTAAGTTAAAAAATAATATCTTTCCCATGGAAATGGAGCACTAAAGGTGGATAGTAGAGCTGTCTGAGGGACTTTCGTTGGATTTGTTTGAGAAGTAGAGAAAGGCGAAAATATTGAGTAAAATGTAGGGATTCATTTCACTTAATTTATTAGCTAAAAGTTAGCACATTAAAATCAAAAGAATCTGAATAAAGTCTGTGTTTTCATTAGAAAAAGAAATCAAAAGGGTTACTTTGTTTAAATCATTTGTTTTGCTAATGAGCCAGGCAAAAGTAATAATTAGAGACTTAATCAACTAATTAAGAAATAAAAAAATTAAAAATGACAGGAAAGCAAGCATTTAAAGTTTTAGTGGCCAAAGATGAAAAATACACTGAAATTATAATTGTCCTTTACTGTTGGTATCATTGTAAATTGGCATAACTCCTTTGGAAAACCATTTGAGTCATAAAAATAAATATCCACATTGACTTACTAATCCTATTTCTGGGAATTGATCCAAAGAAAATAATTTAAATGAAGGTAAAAGCTACATGAACAGATAGCATTTATTGTATCTAAGTGCAAAAACTGAGATGATAAACATACAAAATCAGAAAATAGGTCAATAATTGATAGAGCAGGTGCTGGACGGAATGCTGTGCTCTCAGGAAGAGTGGAGGAAGAGATTTAGTCCAGATGCTTGTGCGAAGCCTGTGCCTTTCTTTACGTTCAAGTTAGCAGAGCCAGCACATGTAATTATTTTCTCCCCTTCTTAAATAACATTAAAGTAACAGTAAAGAAGTATAAAGAAATATAGCCATAAAAGGTCTGAGAGGAGAGCCAACAGCCAATCCGAAATATTGATAAATATCTAGAACATGGACAACATTTAGAATTATTTATAAATAACTCAGAGCTAACCCTAGCCTGGGAGGGGTAGAGGAAACAGCATTAAAGGACGGACAAGCCACTGCCTTCAGAAGTGTCCTCTAGAAACCCTACACTTGTTGCACAAAAGTATGGGAAGTGAGAGTGGGAAGTGGGGTGGAGATTCCACTTTGTAATTAATTGCAAAATTGTCAGCAAAGAGCTGTGCAAGTCATTACAGACAGACACACACATGCATACATGCACACACACACACAGCCTATCTGGAGTGGCACTTTCCTCAAGGTTAAGTCTGATGCACATCCATCCAACATGGGAAGGGCTAGCGTTGCCATTGGTGTTGAAGCCCAGATTCTACCAAGGATGGAGAGGACAGGGCCCAGATTTCCCTCCTGTTTCCCACAGGTGCAGCCTGTGTTGAAACTTTCCAATCACCAGAGCTTACCCAGGCAAGCAGAGGTTACAGTCAAGCTACGTCTTCAAGAGGAAGACTAGAAATGGACTTCCGTGGCTGTGGAAGAAATTCTGAGCAGCCTTCTACAGTTAATCTAGGCCTTCATTCTTAAACATAAGCAGACAACAAAGGGTCACCAGATACCAGCAGACCATCAGAGGATCCTTCCTAAAATTGCCAGGATGAGTAAATACTGATAGTGGAATAATACAAAATAATTGAGGGAACAGAAGCGATTTAGAATAATCTCCAATTAGTATCCTAAGAAAGATTCCAGAAGATAGTACTTCTGTGAAATAAGAACATACTGCAATTAAAAGAGATTTAAAAATTCCAAAATAATTCTTGGATTTTTTTTTCTTTTTAAAGCAATAGCTGATACCACTCATGGGCTTTGCTCCAGTCAGTTGTGACTCTCCACATCTGCCTGTCTGTCTCTTCGTCCATCAGGTCAGCAGTTGACCCTATAACCTCAGTTCTCTGACGGTTCTAAAAAGAGTTATTGGGGCTGGCCCCGTGGCCAAGTGGTTAAGTTCGCGTGCTCTGCTGCAAGCAGCCCAGTGTTTTGTTGGTTCGAATCCTGGGCGCAGACATGGCACTGCTCATCAAACCACGCTGAGGCAGCATCCCACATACCACAACTAGAAGGACCCACAACGAAGAATATACAACTATGTACTGGGGGACTTTGGGGAGAAAAAGGATAAAATAAAATCTTTAAAAAACGAAAAAAGAAAAAAAAATCCTTAAAAACTTTAAAAAAAATAAAAACAGTTGTTGATTTTCAGTTTGTTTAGCTTTTTACTTGTTGTAGGGGTGAGAATGATAACTTCTAAGCTGCTTACACGCTGGCCCGGAAATGTTTCTGTTCCAATTTTTGGAATTTTTAATAGAATGGATTTCAGAAAGAGAAAAATGAACTTCATTTAAGGGATTCAAAAAATAGACAAAGAAATCTCTCAGGTTCTGGACAAAGAGATAAAGAAATAAAAGATACGTGAGAAGAGAATAGAAGGTCAATTAATGAGTCAACAAATTAATGAGTTCAGAAAAGGAGAGAACTCAGGAAATGGAGGAAAAAGCTAACAAAACAGAGTAGAATTTACAAGAACCAAGGAAAGGTATAGGTCTTTAGATTAAATTGCACTGACAAAAGTCTGGACTATAGACACTTCTTGAAGTTTTAGCACACCAGGATAAAGGGCACATCTTAAAGCTTCCAGAGAGATAGATGGTGAACGTGCATGATTTAGAACAGAAAACAGACCAGCATCAGTTTCTGGTTTCCCATTAGCAACAGAGAGGCAATTCTAGAAGTCAGAGGAACCTTGCATCAACGTTCTGAGGGTAAATCATGTTGAACGTAGAGTTCCGTCATCACCATGTCCATCAGTTAAGAGGATAAGAAATAATGTGCTTCACCTGAGATTGTAAAAGGAGATGTCTATAGCAGCAATATTGAAGAACGAACCTGGTCAGGCTCAAGACAGTATGGATGGGTGGGACCTAGAGGATGTTAGGGCTCCGCCTAAAGGTGGATGAGGTTAAGAAAACACCATGAAACCAAATCAAACAAACCAGATTTGCCCGGATGCCACCAGCAGGTGAATTCTAGTTGACACCACCCTTAGACCAACCCTGAAACCAAGTGCAAATCTACCAACTGAACACCTGAAAATGAGGAGGAAATGGGCTTCAAGAAATCATGGTTCTAACTTAAGAATTATAGAAAAAACATACTAAATCGAACTGTGTAGTAGGCTTAGAAAGCAATCAAGTTGTATTAGGACAGGAAATCGAAAAGCTGCAAGCAGATATTGTGAAGTGGAATGCCTGAAATAAACAGTATGAACTTATGGATCAAATGAAGCCACATATTGCTTTTGTCAAAGAAGAAGGAAGGGAGGAAGGAATGAAGGAAAGAAAGAAGGGAGAGAGCGAGAGAGAAAGAAATTGACTTACCATAAATTCCAGGTACCATAAAATCCATCCAAGAAAGTCAGATTCCAAATGTGAAAGTAAGACGTGGACGATCTTTAGGTAATTACAAAACTAAAAGACTCTGATTTTGTTGCTTTCAGTATTCTCCTTAAAGTGAACAGATGTGATAGTTCTCAAAATGGCATAACCCCTGATTACTCCATGTCTAAAAGTGATTGTATTTGTACTTAATGGTGTGTGGGGGCAGGGGGGGGCAAGGGAGCAAGGGGATAGTTGGTAGAAAGTTGAGTATTTTTATTTTTTTTTAAAGATTAACACCTGGGCTAACATCTGTTGCCAATCTTCTTTTTTTTTCTACTTCTTCTCCCCAAAGCCCCTCACTACATAGTTGTATATTCTAGTTGTGAGTGCCACTAGTTGTGGCATGTGGGACGTCGCCTCAGCATGGCCTGACGAGTGGTGCCATGTCTGTGCCTGGGATCTGAACCAGTGAAACCCCGGGCCACCCAAGCAGAACCCTTGAAAGACCACTTGGCCACGAGGACCGGCCCCCGAAAGTTGAATTTTGCATCTGGGTTGACGCAGGGTGAAATGCAGGCATTATGCATTGATGCAGGATTTAGAAGTAGAAAAGCTCATGAAGACACAGCCTCTGCACTCAGTAGAACTGGCAGTATTAAGAGAAATTACAAAGGGACAGGAGGCCCCCGCCTATATTTGTCTTATATCAATTTATAAGCATTCACATTACACCAAATATACCCAGATGAAATTTTTCCAGATAAATATATAATTTGCTTTGGTAGGGTTATGGAATTTTGAGGTTTATCCCAGCTTTCTATTCTAAGGTTATCTGATTTCATAATAAAAGTGACTTTAAAAATGGAGCAGATTCTTCTAGACTTTAAAGTAATTGACCAAAGTTAATTAGCAGGTTGCCAACACTCACACCTGCTGTATCAGGTGGTTGCCGGGAAGCATCTTAAACATATGAAAATGCATCTGCTGTCATGATTTGGAGAAGTGCCTCCGAAAGTCTACAGCACAAGACCTCACTCAGTGTTGTTGGCGTGAGGTGGGGGTTGGGGTGGCTGGTCCACAGGACGATCTTCGGTGCCGAGGGCACTGAGCACCTCTTCCCACCCCTCCTGTACCACCAGAACTATCAAGCCAGTAGAGTTTCGGAGTCATAAGTAATTCTCATTTATATGCAAAGAAATGCACTCCATCCCTCATCCCTTAATATATTTCTCTTGTAAGACTTTTTTTAATGAGGTGCTATTTTTGCTATTAATATCTTCCAAGTAGTAATCAGGAGAAAACAGAGTTTTTCTGAGTGTCAATACCCTATAGTAACATGATTGTCAATGTGAACAAGTCGGAGCTTCCTTGAGTCCTAGGACAGGCTTTCTCAGGAACGTCTGATGACTTTAATACTGAAAACGTTTTGGAGAATGTATTTCAGAGACTCCTGACTTGGGCACAACGAGGAAAGGAGCCTGATCTCCACCTTTCCCTTGTGCTCTGGCAGGTTTTCAAGAGATTTTGTTGTTGTTGTTCTTGTTGTTGAATACGGTTTCACAAAGAAATAAGGCAATCCTTGCCTAGTAGAAGGTATACTGAGATGTGATGGAATCCTGGGTACCAGACCATCATCTACGCAAGACCAAGCAAAGGGCTAAACAACACTTTCGTCTTGGGGGAAGATCACAGTGTTGGGCAGCTGTCTAAGGAAACTCAGTTGTAAATTCTGCAAGTCACTGAGCCAGCCCGAGATCTAGAGGAGGTGAGTTCTTCCAAACATCTCTTGCACGTTGTCTGGAAAGGTGGCTGACCTTGAGGAGAGCCTTCCTCTGGCCACTGCCCCTAGACCAGTGAGAGGTGGTCGGTCTGGCCATGCCAGCCTTCCTGACTGTCTAATGATCAGCACTTCCTGCTTATCTCCATCTGTGAGATGGACTGTTTTAGATTTGGTCAAAAGTGCTGAGGGAACAACGTAAATTGAGCTGCTTTAGCTCACATGTGAGACCACAGATGGGAAAATGCCACGACGATGGCAAAATCCTAGACAGACACAGGAAATTATTGCTACTATGACTAAATTCGTCATCTTAACATTAATATGATATGTTTTAATCATGACTAACTATGTAAGAAAATAAGAAATATGTGGTACCGTGTTACAATTAAATGTGGAGAAACTTAACTTTGCATTTTAGAACTGCGTTTTCACTTGATGACAGTTTTCTCTAGAAATGTTGAAGTAGTGTTGAATAACCTAGCAGTTTTTTCCTGGCTAACAAACATTTGCTGGACTAGATGTTAGATATATGTACCTTTTTTCCTTCCTCTTTTCTCTCTCTCTGTGTCTCTCTCTCAAAAGAAAGCGTCAGAATGGGCCAGCCCCATGACAATGTAGTGGTTAAGTCCACGTGCTCTGCTTTGCTGCCTGGGCCTCCTCAGTTTGAATCCCGGGTGTGGATCTATACATTGCTTATTAAGCCTTGCTGTGGCAGGTGTCCCACATATAACATAGAGGAAGATTGGCATGTATGTTAGCTCTAGGGCCAGTCTTCCTCAGCAAAAAGAGGAGGATTGGCAGCAGATGTTAGCTCAGGGCTAATCTTCCCCCCCGCCCCCAAAAAAGAAAGTGTTGCATCTAATAGCCAAGAAAACAAGCTGATGGTTATCTCTTACTGCATATTTCTGAAAGTAGTTTGAAAGATTCCCAGCAGTGTATGGATGAAGAGCTATGACTATTAAATAATCAAATTGAAAAGAAACAGAAACTACCTTGTCTTCATGCCCTCTTGCTCTGTCAAACTCTGCAATAAAAACAGAAAAAACAACAGAATAATACATTCCATGATTTTCTTAGGGATTCAACCAGCATCAAACATAAAGATATGCTTAGTTGATATGCTTAGAACACAGACACATCCGGTCATTCAGAGTAAGCTCTTATTGACAGAGCAGAGGGCTGGTTCTGGCCAGGGAGGACCAGGAGGAGCCCAGAGCTCAGCGGACACGGATCTGGAATCACACTTCAGCTGAGGCGCTCACATGCTCTGTGTGACGCTGGACAGATTACTCGACCTCTTTGAATCTCGTATTTAAAATTTGTTTATTGTTCAAAGTAATTGAGATAATATATGCAAAGTCCCTAGAGAGAAGTGTTCAATAACTGTTAATCCTCTTTGCCCTGATTCCCCAAATGATTTTTTTGCAGATAACTTAAGCAACAGAAATACAAAGAAAGTGCTTAATTCCATAAGAAAACACTTTTCAAAGCATCTTGTTTCTAAGACTTTAAAAGCACCATTTGTATTTATTAAAAATTGAAAGAGATTACAATAATTATGTGTAATATATATATGATACTCCACAGGGAATTTTACTGAAATAGGAAATAGGAATTTCAACCTATGTTGAAATAGGAATAAAAATTATTAAGAAGTAGATATGCAAGGATTGGAATAAATACTGTATCTAGAATATTTTTATATTTTCTGGCAGAGTTACAGAGGCAAAAGGACTAAACTTATTTGGAAGATGGCATCTAGTTGGCTTCCAGCACTGAAGTCAGTGGGTCCTGGCCTCCTGGCCTCCAGCCATCGGGGGCCTGTTTCCCTCCCTTCTTTCTCCGGCTCCCCCTCCACTCCTCCCTCCTGTGCCTTCTCTATATTTGCATTTAATGTTGCTGCTGAACTTGATTTCCCATAAGCTTAATGGCTATGAATGAAAAAGGAAGTAAATATTTGCATTCGTATGGGAACTTGGTAGAAGAAACAGTTGCAGCATCCAGCTGACTCTCCATCTCCCAGAGGAGACGGCTCAGGTCTGGAAGTGCCCCCGTGTTTATAATGCATGAATTGAGCACATGCCATATCTGAAAAGGGATTGCACTTCGTCATGAGTCGTATGCTTAAGGTCATTTCAGACAAAGACTGCTAAGAATAGACTTTAAGAACAATATCTCTCATCTTTTTAATAAGCCATTTTGGACAAAAGCCTATTCATTGTGTGGGGATTGTTATCTAAGAATGGAATCCCAAGCTCATCAGACTTTCCTGAGAAAGCCTATCCCAGGACACAAGGAAGCTCTGGCTTGTTTACATTGACACTCACGTTACTATAAGGTATTGATATGCAGGAAAACTCTATTTTCTCTGGATTACTACTTGGAAGATATTAATAGCAAAAATAGCACCTCATTAAAAAAAGTCTTACAAGAGAAATATATTAAGGGATAAGGGACAGAGTGCATTTCTTTGCATATAAATGAGAATTACTTATGACTCCGAAACTCCTGGAGAAATAATAAACTAGAAGGAGTAATAAACGAATACAGTTATGTCTCAGATCAGGTAATCTCAAAGTTCCTGAAAGCATACATTTATTAAAACTTTATTTGTAACTTAGTAAAATTTTAAATGATCATTTCTCTTTTTTTCACAATTCTTTATACTTATGTCGTACCGGAAATCACTTAAATATTTTTCAAATACATAAATATTTATTTATACATTTAGGTAACATTGTAACAGCAATCCTCTCACCTCACCTTGTGACTCAGAGTTGACATTGCTAAGTGTGAATGTGAGCATAGTTAAATTATTTGTCTTCTTTAGAACTATGAGTCTGTAAACCACATTCCCATCCCTAGCACATCTTTAACTAAATTAGCAAATGCATTCCGTATTTCATTTTGAAAATGCTTAGACTAGGCAGGCTTGTTTTCTATATTCCTTCTAAAGAAATCACTTTGTTCTGACCAGAGGAATGTCCCAGTTAGCTCCTCCTGGTCAACAAATTGCCCCCAAATGTAGGAGCTGATGGCAGCCTGGAAGAGCTTGTGTGACGCGTGTTCTTGTATATTAGCAGTAACAAGGTGGCTAACGTTCCACCCACGGGGAGCTAGAGCAGCTGGGGGCTGCCTGGGGACCTCTCTCTCTTCATGTTGCCTCAGTGCCCTCCATGTAAGTTCTCGTGTGAGCTGGTTTGGGCTTCCTCACAACATGGTGGCCCCAGTGCAGTTGTACATTTTACATGGTGACCAGTGCTCTCAAGATGGGGGTCCTGAGTGAGCTAGGCAGACCAGCATGGTCTTTTCTGCCCTAGAAGCTACTGTATCACTCACTTACTAAGGTCTATCCAGATTCTGGGAGTAGAAATAAGCTCCACCTCTCCATAGGAAGGGTGTTGAAGTCTCGAGATACAAGAGCATATGGGATAGGAGATATTGTTGTGGCCATCACTGGAAAATAAAATCTTCTGTGGGAACTATGACTGTATTCTCTCAGAAAGCATCAAACTATTTACCTATTTAACATGTATTAAACTCTTCCATTTCCTTGGTAAATTGCAGTTGGTACCGTATATAAGAATGCTACTTTGAGTTAAAATGCAGCATAAGAGAATGGAGAGGGTGACACATTTCAGGAGTAGTAACCAGGGAATAGAAAATTTCAAATTACAGGACTCCTGCAAAATCGTGGTCTAGTCACATCATTGTCCACACCCTCACTGGTTCTGGAGAGATGACTCAGCGCTTAGTGAAGACCGTGTTTCTTGACCTCTTCTTTCTTTCAATCAAATTTTTCACCAAGTACAGCGAGGTTGTTGTCATTTCTTTTAAGCACTAATGAAATGCTAATGAAAAGCACTCATGAATGAAACAGGCACAGGAGTAATTTCTCTGGCAGAGGCTGCTGGTTCTTCAAAAGAATCTGGGTCCCAGGTTTTAAGCCAGCCAGAATAAAGACTGAATTTCCAGGATGAGGGTATGAGGCAGAATTCTAAGATGCTCCTCAAGACTCCTCCCTCTTGGGATACAAGCCCTGTGTAAACCCCAGGATTGTGACTACGATGGGCTATCGCTTCGGTGGTCAGGTTAGGTTCTGTGGTGCCTTTGATGTTAAGAGAGGGAGATTATCCTGGGTGGAATTGACCTAATCATGTGAACCTGTAGAAGGAACTGGACTCCTCTTGAAATTAAGATTCAAAGCAGAAGAAAGACTTTGAGGGAGAGTCTCCATTGCTGGCTCTGAGGAGAGAGAGGGACATGTGGTAAGGAACGTGGGTGGCCTCCAGGAGATGACAGCAGCCACCAGCTGACAACCATCAAAGAAATGGGGACCTTGGTTCTTTAACCCCCAAAATGTTTACACACACAAGTGCCCCACACACTCGATTCCACAATTCCACAATTTACAAGCCATGGTCATTAGCAAGGGACATCAGAGGGAAAATTCATGGTTCCTGTAAGAGGAGAATTAACCCAATAGATAAACCTTGCATTTGAGGCATTCTAATGTAATTAACTGCCTCTGCAAAGTGAACAAAAAGAGAACATTATGCAAATAAGAAGCCATTAATTTTAGAGGAAGGAAATTCAGCTTCCTGGTTCAGATTCAACAAAACAGGGAAGGGGGCTTCTGATGTCTTGGAGGATTCTGTTAACATTAGGTCACTGTAAAGACTGATACATCAATACTTGTGATCAGGGGCTGGCCCCGCGGCCAACTGGTTAAATTTATCTACCCTGCTTCAGCGGCCAGCAGTTCCCTGGTTTGGATCCTGAGTGCAGACCTACATAGGACTCATCAAGCCATGCTGTCATGGTATCATACCATACATAAGAGAACTAGAATGATTTCCAACTAGGATATACAACTATGTGCTGGGGCTTTGGGGAGAAGAAAAAAGAGGAAGATTGACAACAGACGTTAGCTCAGGGCCAATCTTCCTCACCAAAAAAAAGGCATACCTTTAAATTAAAAAAAAGAAAACTTGTGAACAGACCTTAAGTATCACCAGCCTTGGACACTTAGTTAATATTTACTACTCTTCCCAATTTAGAAATTTTAATAAATAAAATACATAATCAGCATCACTAAAGTCCTCGTTGTTGGGGTAGCACATTATAACCAGCTCTCAGAAGGAATTTCCTAAAGGAGCTCTCAATTCTCTAGACCAAGATTTGATAAGCAGTTGCTCTGTAGAAGATTCTCCCATGACGTGTTAATAGGTGTGTCACATGATTGCTTTGTTAAAAAAAAATTTCATCAATATGGAGACCAATATTCACAATTTTGAAGATTTCATAAAACACGAAAGCATATTGAAGTCATTGAGAAGCCCTGATCGAAAGATTTCTACTTAGCTTTTTCTAGTAAAAGACTCTATTTTTTTTTTTAGGTTTACAACTGTCGACGAAAATAATCCATAACCAATCTATAAATGAAAATTTGGGTGAGTTTATTCTGAGCTTAAATCTTAGGATTATAACCCGGGAGAGTCTTTCCACAAAGGAACAGAGCACTTCAAAGAAGTGGGGGTACACACGGTGGTTATATACCCTCAAAGAGGGTGTTTCACATATGATTGAAATGTCCCTCCCACAATAGTCACAAGATTGCCCTGTCAGAACAACGCTTGATGGACACAGCAGCTAGTGGGTCTGCTATCTCAGAGGGCATAGCAGGAGGCAAGCCTATTATCTCAAGCTGGGTGGTCACAGGTGAGCGCAGCAATCAGTTCCTAGCCTAAGGAAAGATGCTTAATCCTTAAGAAGATGCCAATGTTGGGAGGGGGAGAGAAGTTGCACCTTTATCTCAAGGACCTTTGTTCTTGCCATAGGGAATATCTAAAGCAGATATACAATGCATGCTCAACAGCCATGGTCAGGCCCTTTTGGAAAGGCAAGCTCAGGCCGAATTAGATTTACACCAAATGGCTTCCTCATATTCTCCAACATATGCTATTTCTTGCCCTTTTTATTTGTCACAACAAAAGTGAGAAGGTAAGCAAATTTCCCATTTACCCCCCCGAACCCACAAATGCATAGCCTCCTCCATCACTAACATCCTCCACCAGAGTGGTACCTTTGTTACAACAGATGAACTTACATTGACACATCATCATCACTCAAAGTCCACAGTCCCCATTAGGGGTCACTCTTGGTGGTGTAGATTCTATGAGTTCAGACAAATGTATAATGACACATATCCATCATTATGGCATCATATGGAGTATTTTCTCTACCCCAAAAATCCTCTGTTCTCCACCTTCTCATCTCTCCCACCATCCTAACCCCCAACAACCATGGATCTTTTTACTGTCTCCATAGTTTTGCCTTTTCCACAATGTCATATTGTCTTTGGATTGGTTTCTTTCACTTAGTAATACACATTTAATGTTCCCCAAGTCTTCTCACAACTTGATAGCTCATTCCTTTTTTCAGCACTGCATAATATTCCTCTGTAAGGATGTGCTACAGATTTTTTATCCATTCACTTACTGAAAGGCATCTTGGCTGCTTTCAAGTTTTGGCAATTATAAATAAAGCTGTTATAAGCATCCATGTGTAGATTTTTGTGTAGAAACAAGTTTTCAGCTCCTTTGTATAAATACAAAGAAGTACAATTCCTGGACTGTATTAGTTAAGAGTTTGTTTAATTTGGCAAAAAAACTGCCAAACTACCTTCCAAAGTGACTGCATCATTTTGCATTCCCACCCGCCGTGAATGAGAGTTGCCCCACAACCTCGCCAGGATTTGGTGTCCTTGGTGTTCCAGATTTTGGCCATTGTAATAGATGTGCAGTGGAATCTCACTGTCTTTTTTTTTTTGTCAGATTTTTGTAAAAACAGCATTTCACAATACTTTTTTGATTTTGATCTCTTTTCCATCCCTGACGTCCAGCGCCTTTCACCTATGGTGACCACCAGGACCATGATGCACACGAGTGTGTACATGCTACTCTGAACCACAGAGTCCTGCTCGAAGGATAAATCCAACAGCCACACGTCTCTGGAACAAGTGCCATCAAATGCAAATTTGTTTCCACTGATTGAGGCACTTTTCCTAAAGGCGTCTACCACAGAAGTCAAATTCTCTTCACGTATGATAAGGGAAAAATAGCCAGTAACCCAGTGCGCTCCCAGCACCCTGGTGAATACCCTGTGTTTAGTGCTATTTAGGGAACAGATTTCTCTACAAAGGAAAAAAGTACAAGTGGGAACATTGTCTGACTTGTGGACTATGAGGAGATAATAATAATCCAATAAGGAAATAGTTGGATTATCAGAAAGTAAATATTGTAGAATCTGAATGGAACACTTAAAACATTTGCTTGGCACTTTGACTTGAACACTAACCAGTCTAAAGGCAAAATTCAGTTGCAAGCCTGCAGGGTGGGGCTCAAAACCGCTTGTAATTTGTACAGAGTTCTTAGACGTTGAGTAACAAACCATTAGGTGACCCAGTGAGTCACGCCCTGTGTGATCCCCTCCCCTTGAGTCAGCTTCCACTATAAAACAATGACCTTTGATATCCTTCGTGCCTTCATCAATAAATCTGTGAGAGAGATTTCTGGCCCCAGGACTCATAGAGCTTTTTGATGGATATAGGATCTTGAGTGTGGGTGGGACCTGGTACTGGTTTTTAGTGACTAGAGTACAGTAAAGGTGATGGAATGTCATACTTGATTAGGTTACCTTGTGTGATAAATACGATGGGATGTCACTCCCACGATAACCTTGTGTTATATGAGACTCGGTCTTTGGACGCTGGAGAGAGGCTGTCCTGATGGCCTTGCAGAAGTGACCTGCCATGTGAAATCCTATGGAAAGGGCCATGGGGCAGGAGACTATGAATGGTTTCTAGGACTTGAGGGCAGCCTCTGGCTGATAGCAAGTTAGAAGCAGCAGGCCCCTAGGCATGAAGCCACAAAGAAATCAATTCTGCCAACAACCTGAATGTATTAGTCAGGGTTCTCCAGAGAAAAAGAACCAATAGGGTATAGAGAGGCACGTAAGAGGGAATTGGCTCATGTGGTTTTGGAGGACAAGAAATCCCACATTCTGCCATCTGCAAGCACATGATCCACGAAAGCTGACAGCGTTATTCAGTTTGACTCGGAAGGTAGTAAATAGGGTAACTCCCCATCTGAGGCCCAAAGCTGGAGAATAAGTATGTGAGTAGGGGCACTAGTCTAAGTGCCAGAGTCCAAAGGCTCAAGAAACAGGAGCTCTGACGTCCACGGGCAGAAGAGATGGAAGTGCCGGCTCAAGCAGAGAGAGTGAATTCGCCCTTCCTCTACCTTTTTGTTCTGTTTGGAGGCTCAAAAGATTGGGTGACACCCATCCACACTGGGGAGGGTGATGCTCTTTACTCAGTTCACCAATTCAAACACTGAGCTCTTCCAGAAACACCCACACAGACACACCCAGAAATCATGTTTTACCAGCTCACCGGGCATCCCTTAGCTCAGTCAAGCTGACGTAAAATTAACCATCACACGGAATAATCTTAGAAATGGAGTCTTCTCTGGTTGAGCCTCCAGGTGAAAATGGTCTGGTTGATACCTTGATGGTGATATTGTGGACCTCTGAGCAGAGGATCTAGGTAAGCTGTGAGAGGACTCCTGACCCATGGACATTGTAAGAGAATCAACGTGTTTGTCTTCAAGCAGCTTGGGGTGTGGTCATTTGTATGTAGCAGTTGTAAACAAATACCCTAGAAGATGAATGACCCGCAGTGCTTGTCCTGATAGTGTGTGACAAAGAAAAAGCTTCAGCCAAATGCAGTAAAATGATGATGAAATTCTGAAATATTTTGCTGTTCAGATTCCATGAGACTTCTCTCAAAATCAGGGAAATGACATGTCTGCAGTGGGAAGTCGAAAATATTTTTACGAATGGAAAATGCTCCCCAAAACGACCCTCCAAATACTCTACCATAGGCAGAGCCATAGTTTTTGATCTTAAAATTAGTTTTCTGCTCATGATCAGTAAGAAAAGGGGGAGGGGAATCGGATCCTGTCTGAGAGGGCTGCCCAGTGAATGCCTGTGATTAATGGGTGGATTTTGCACTGAAATTCAGCCAAAGTTAGGGAATATCATCCCCTCTCCCTTAATTTTCAGAAATCTTGCTATTTTAACAACACCCTCTGCCCCATATTATACTTTTCAGAGGAATTCTATGAAGCAATTTCAACGATGAAGAGAAAAGAATTATCTGGGAGAGAGATGATAGGAATTCCAATCTGGTTTCTTCTGCTCAATTTCCTAAGTGGATCTGGGCAGGTTATAGCCTTCATGACCTCCTTCCCCTCCTGGAAATGGAGATCCTGTCTATGGCCCTTTCTAGCACCACAAGTCTGTCATCATATTAACTGGCTTGAAGTTTCAATTAATTACAGACTTTTTAAAAAAAGTCCAGCAAGTGGTGCTTTTACTTAAATCGGTTAAGATGTCTGGAGAGCACCAATCGCCATCACTCACTGATGGTTTTCCAGTGAATTTTGCTTCTTAAACTGAGTTTGCATTCTTCTGCTCTCAGGTGGAAATTTCCTGTGATTGCATTTTGTAAAGCAACTAGCATCACGAGGGGGCCTAACAGTTAGTGCACACTTCGCATGTCAAGCATCCTCCCGCAGAGATCCGGTTATCTGGGTCATCTGAAGGACCTCACAGAGCAACACAATTGCCTGATCTACAGGGTCTGTTATCTTCCTAATCTTTCTTTCTCAGGTGCTTCTTGTGAAGGGACCTCAGAGTCAATGTCAGGAATAATTAATGGACATTTAGTGCAAATCAGCAGAGAATTTTAAAATGCTCTTCCCATCTATACATACGTGGAATCTTTCGTTTTATTTCTTCCCTCAGTTTCCAGTGAGAACACTTAGTTGTGGTTTTTACACTGAGATTTACTATTATGCAGTATTAAGTGTGACTTTCTAGCACATAACAATCAGAAAAGAGATGCAGGGTATAAAAAATCATTCTATTTCTGAAACACCTTTTGTTGTAAATATATATCCATTTTCCAAAAGGGTCAAAGGCTGTATGTTCACTCATAATATCATCTCAAGTTCTGTCTGTTTCGTCTTCAAATCCGATGGTCTTGAGACCATTTGTTCTAACTTAGCTGATGGTGCAACATTTCCTAAACCAACCTGTTCTATGAATTCAACTGAGATTTTACAAGACTTTATTTTATGTACTAAATATGTCTTAACAAATACTTAATGAAAGATGTGATAATTGACTGACAGATTGAAAAGGGGAACAAGAAAATTGCAGTTTAGTTTAATGAAGTTTCATATAACTATCTCAATATTAGGTTTTACACTAAAAGGAAGGCTAAATTTGGGATGTCCATTACATATTAGCATCGATATGAGTCATTTCCCCTCCATTAAAGAGACGCAAACTCTAACTTCCTATCTTTGGTACAATCTGCAAAAACCAGCAGATTTCAGATCTCAATTCTGCATGCCTGACTTCCTCAAAAAAAATCTCAGTTAAGTTTGTACTTTCCGTGGAATTTTAAGTAATTCCAAGAATGAGAACAGCTAACACCAAGCCTCAGATACTAGTAGTACAGTTTCACTTTTAACAGTGAAATTAGGTCTCAGTTAAAATTTGCAGACACTGTCAAAGGAAAAGTGAAGAAGTATCTGCATCTTAACAAAATAAAACGACCTGCAGGGAACTAAGCACACACAGAGACCATACATAAAGAGAAACACAAAAAAACACACACAGACACACGGCAATACACACACACACATACAGAAACACACAGACACACACATACAGAGAAACAAGAGCAACACATACAGGCGCACAGCAACACACACATATAAAAACACAGACACACACACAGAAACACAGACATACACAACCAACACACACGGCAACACACACGGCAACACACAGAGATACACACACACAGAAACACGGAAACAAAACAACACACACGTTCAGAAACACACACATACAGAAACACAGCAACACACACACACGTGCATATGGAAACACTCACACATAGAGAAACACACACAAAAACCCTGTAATGATAAATGTTTTCTACTTCCATCTTATGGTAACACTAATAACTGCAGTACTTTCTTCAACAAAGTAGCCTATTTTATGTTCAAAAGTGAGAGGAAAAAAAACGTCATCTAGTTCACTGCTTGTAAGTTTCCAGGATCTTTTCATTCAGCCTTAATAAGTTTGCTTGCTCTGCCCTTCTTCCCTGTCTCAGGAAGATTCTGACACATTTAGGTATAACCGCGATTTGCACCTGGCTTCTTCTGCCTGAGATTTTGGTGTGTAACCTTACTGGCTCCTGGATGGAGGGAACCAGTGATGGCATATGGCGTGTGACTACACCAACTCTTCTAGGGCCATTTTCCAGGAGACTTTCCAGAGAATGACTTTGGAAATCAACCATAAGTGACCTCAGCTAGTCTGTGGACCAGTCTGAGCTAAATATTAGTTACCACAATGTGATAAATTTGGGGGCTAGGTGGATAGAACTGAGTTCAATGTCTTCAAGTAATCAATGAGGACGCTCATGTTTACTGCGCCTCTAACAGGCTCTAGGGATGCAAGAATGCAAAGATGAATGGTCTGCATCCCTCCTTTGAGGAGTTTCATAATCAATGGGGCAGAAAAGACACATAAAAATCTTTTAAAAACCCTCACAATGAAAATCAAGGACTATAAAGCATGAGAAGATCAGAAGAAGACATTGCTGGAAAAGTCAGGAACCACGTAATGACTGCAAAGAAATTTCCTCACAAAGCTACCAACAGAGTAAATGTTTTAAATTTGGTGTACGGACCCCGTTTAGGTAGGTTTCAAAATACTGTATGTGACTGATTCTGAGTCCAGAGGGATCTGATAATGCTGTGGAAGATATCAGGATCCTTACTTTCTCAAGTGAAATATGTAGCATTTGCAAGTAGAAAATATCTCAATTAAAATAGAATTCTTTAAAGGTCTCGCATACCCTAAAAGCTAGGTTTTGGATTCAGCCATCAGGTAGGATTGATCCAAGTTTCCTATCATTATATCCAATCCTTAGAGATACTTTGAATCTTGGGAGTTTCTAAAGTTGATCAAAAATTATCCATGTTTGTAGGTGCACATTTGTGCATGTATGCACGTATAGTTTAATGTAATAAAATACAAATGGATTCTGGCATTAATTTCTGTCTTCACTAAAACTGCTGATATTTCTGAAATCACGTGGACAATAGCATAGTCTCTGTTAGGATACAACGTGAACCTCTTCTGTGTACCCTGTGTCCTCTGGCCTGGAATACATATTCATTCAACAAATATGACTGAGCATTTACTCGTCTGCTCTTTATCCCAGAAAGTTGTGGAAAAAAATAGACAAGATCCTCTGCCTTCATAGAGCTTATATTCTACACAGCTATCTATAAACATAACTGATAAGGAATTTTTATGATATGCTAGAAGATAATAAGAGCTAAAAGCAAAACAAATATAGCAGGGTAATGGATATCTGGAATGCTGGGTTTCAGGGAACTGAGTTGCAATTTTGAACAAACTGTTCACGGTAGACCTCGTAGTAGAAGAGATCAGTTTTTGCAAAATCTCAGCAGAGGTGAAGGAGTAAGCATTGCATCATCAATGGAGCATTCTGGGTGGAGGGGACAGGTGTTGGGCCTAACACAGGATCACACCTGAGAGGAGCATGAGGAAGCTCAAGGAGCAGCGTGGAGTGGGAGCAGAGTGAAGGAAGGAAAGAGAAGCGTGAGATGGAACCAGAGAAGTGCAGGGAGGCCAATCATTGAGCACCTTGTAGGCTACAGTGAGAGACTGAGCTTTTACTCAGGAGAAGCTCAAGCCATCTGGGAGTCCAATGACCAGACTTCCGTTTCAGAGAGCCTCTGGCCATTATATCGAGGTAGTGTGATGGGGTAAGGGTGGAAACTGGGAGACTACATAACATGATCTACATGGAAGGTGAGGGAATCTTGGACAAGACAAAGACGTTCAGAAGGTGAGAAGTGGTCTGATTCTGAACAAATCTTGAAGGAAAAGACAACAGAGTTTTCCAACAGTTTGGGTTGTATAAAAGTGAGAAAAAGAGATAAGAATGACACCAAGGTTTTTAACGTTTTGTGGGAAGAACAGAACAGAGTTGGTAATCAATTTTGTGTGGTGAGGGCTACAGAAGGAACAGGTAGAAGAGGCAGATCGGGAGCTCAGTTTTGGGTATGCTAACTTGTGTGTCTGTTAGCAACCCAGGCAGAAAAGTCAACCAGAGAGTTGGATGTACAAGTCCAGCTCTGGGAAAGAGGTCTGAGCTGGAGATAAGCGTGAGAATCACTGGAGTGTGCACATTCTTTAAAGCGTGAGACTGGGTGAGAACTTGAGGAGAGTGAGTGGAGATGGAAAGAGATGACAGAGGTCCACATCTTGTGGCATCATCACTCAAGAGACTCAGAGGAAAAACAGGAGAAAGCAAAGAGGACTTAGGAGATGAGATGAATGAGCTCAGGGAAAAAAATAACCGAACTGGATAGTGTCCTAGAAACTAAGTGGGAGAAGCATTTGAGGCAGGAAGAGGTAAGCAACTCTTTCAAAAGAGGACTGAGAATTGCCCATTGTATTCCAGTCAGGAGATGATCAGTGCCCTGGACAAGAGTAGCTTTCGTGGAGCATGGAGGTGGAGTGAGGTGAAAGCCTGGTTGGAATAGGTTCAACAGAGAATAGAGTGAGAGGAATTGGACACGAAGATATATGCAATTCTTTTAAGGAATTCCATTGCAAAGAAGCAAGTAGTCAAAGGGTGGTAGGGTAGGAAAAGTGGGTGAAAGGAGCTTTGCTTCCTAAGATGTTATAACTAATAGCATGTTTGCATGCTAGTGAGAATGATTGGGTAGAGAGAGAAAAAATGATGATGTGAAAGAGAAAATGGAGAATTCCTGCTGTATTCTTGGGTAGGCAAAAGGGGATGAGATCTAGTGCACAGTGGACTCACGTAGCACAATGGGCACAGACCGTCTGTCCATAGTAATAGATCGTAACTGAAATGTGCAGTGACAGGCGCTGCGAGGTGGGTGGTTACAAATGCGTGGAAGTCCTCTTCTGATTCCTCCAATTTCCTCAGCCAAGCAGAAGGTGCAAGCATCAGCTGAGCATGAGGATGGGGCCTGGGAGACGGTGAAGATTTGAGTAGGGAGGGCAGGTGTAGAAAGGAAGTCTAGGTATACGGGAGGAGGATGGATGAGGGAGATACAGCACGTTATTATAGCATTATTGCAACCATGGCCAGGCAGCCCTTAGGGTGCATTGTTTGTGATTGCCAGTTGAAAGCGACACCATTCAGCTTGGTTGTGTGTTCTCCTCTCGGTGTCACAGACACAGCTGGAGTTGTTTTTCACCACGGTTGTGGCTTTCCCAAGTGAGAATCTCAAAAGATGGTAGGAGTAAAGGAATGGATGGTTTACACAGGCAAGGATCGTGAGGCATGATGTAAATCCTCTTAACAGGAAAGAGAGTGGTTGAAACAAACAGAAAAAAGCCACATGGAGGAAAGAGATCAAACAGGTAGAAGAAAACAGAAACTGACTAACTTCCTTCTAGGCTGTTGAATATAAAAGCATCTACTTAATGCCTTAGAAATGACTGCAGGAGATTACATCACAGGCCATAAAAGGACGCACTGAAAGGAGAATATTTAATGTCACTGCCCTAAATTTCCCCTAAGTTTTCTATTCGTGCCGCAGGCAGTTTCTCAATGGCCATCCTCCTCCTCAAGGCTGTGGCTGCCATCTTGTTCAGGAACCATGTCTGCTGAAACATTCTCATGCTACTGTGTCAGAATTTCCTCTTCTCTGTATTCATTGTTTCTCCTCAGGGGAAGGCAGGACATCCCCATTCACTATTAGGCAGAACAATATAGCTCTTGTTTCTCTAAAGATGTCTAGATTACCTATGCCAGGAAACGTTGCCTCTCATTACCAGATGGAGCAATCAGGTATTTTGCTTAGACCCATTAATGCAAACTCAAAGCACAGTTTTTAAAATAACTATTTCCTTTTCTCATTACAGTATCACTTAGGAATATCTACTATATCGTAATGAATTGTTCAATTGTCTACTTCCCTCATTAGAAAGCAAGGTCTTTGAAGTCACCACTGTGGTTTATTCACTATTGTTTCCCTGAAACAAAACTCATTTTGACTCTACCTCTCATCATTCATAAAAATAAATTTCAGATGGGTTACAGATGCAAAGGCGAAAGGAAAACAAACCTCTAAATAAAATATGAGGGTATCTTCATGACTTTGGGGTGAATAAAGAGTTCTTTAAAAGAAGACCAAAAGCATCAAACATACAGAAAAAATTTATAAATTGGCCTTTATTATAATTAAGAACATTCATGAAAAGATACCATTAACAGAGTGAAAGATCAAGCCACAGACTGGGAGAAGATATTTGCAATTCATATGGCACCAAGGACTTATGTCCGGAATATTTAAAGAAGTTCTACAAATTGATAAAAAACACAGACAATCCCATAGCAATTCACCACAGAGAATTGAACAGCCACTTCACAAAAGAGGCTATACAGACAGTCAATAAACATATGAAAAAATGTCCACCTCCTTGCTCACAGGGAAATGCAACTTAAAATCAAATGTGATCCCACTCTGCATCAACCCGCCAGAACTGCTAAGACACAGACTTGTTAGCAATCACAGGCCGTGGGGAAGATGGGAGCAGCTGGAAGCCTCAGCCACTGCTCGGGGAGACATCCTCATGTGCAACACTCTGTGGTTCCATTCTAAAATGGAACAGACATGTGCAGTGTCACCCAGCAATTCTACTCCTAAGAGCATATCCAACCAAAATGAAGACAGATGTTCACCAGAAGACATGTACAAGAATCTTTATGGCGACACTCTCATGAAAACTCTAAGGGTGAAGCAACCAACGTGTCTAAGGAGTAGAATGAATGAATAAATAAATAGAGGTATACTAAAAAATAATGGGATCGCTTTCTAACAATTTTCAAATGCAAAACCCATCTCAAGTGTTAAAATCAGGATAGTGGATGCCTTTGTTAAGGATGGTGACTTGGGGGCCAGGAAGGATCTGGAGGGACGGTAGCATTTTATTTCCTGATCTGGGCGGTGGTGACACATATGTGCTTGCCTTTGTGGAAATCCTTCACTTTGGGCACTTCAACTATGCACATTCTTATGATTTGTGTACTTTTCAGTATGTGAGGTGTACTATAGTAAAACTCACTAAAATTAGTTGCTTATGTTCAATGGTAATTACAATGCTAGGATTATTTTCTAAATAAAGAAATGGCGGGGCCGGCTCCAAGGCCGAGTGGTTAAGTTCATGTGCTCTGCTGCAGCGGCCCAGGGTTCAGATCCTGGGCGCGGACATGGCATCGCTCATCAGGCCACGTTGAGGCGGCGTCCCACATCCCACAAATAGAAGAACCTGCAACTAAGATATACAACTGTGTACGGGGCAGGGTTGGGAAATAAAACAGAAAAAAAAAAAAATGACAACAGTTGTTAGCCCAGGTGCCAATCCTTAAAAAAAAAAAAAGAAAAGAAAAAAGAAATGTCAATTCCATGAGCAACCAATTGAGTTGGATGTTATGAACAAGAAAGAAGAGTAGAACTTGGTGGCCTCCCTCTGTAAATGAGAGTATCCCAGGCATTCTCCATCACTCCAGGGCTGACTGGATGTACCTGTCTGAGTATTTCTGCACTGTCATAGCTCCATTTCTTTTTTCCTTTTTTTCAGTGAGGAAGATTGGCCCTGAGCTAACATCTATTGCCAATCTTCCTCTTTTTTGCTTGGGGAAGATTGTACCTGAGATAATATCTGTGCCACTCTTCCTCTATTTTGTACGTGGGATGCCACCACAGCATGGCTTGATGAGTGGTGTACTGGTACACATCTGGGATCTGAACCCGAAAACCCTGGGCCGCTGAGCAGAGCACCATTGTAAGTGTTGACATTAAAAACTGTATCGCAATGGTGAAATGCAGCTAAGATCTGGGGTTGGTTCTGAGCTACAATGAGCCTGTGACCTCGTAATATTTACCTATCACTACACCCCTTAGTTATTAATTTGCTGAGCACTTAGAACTAGCTCAGCTGTGAAAAATGCTATATGAGCCCAAATTCTATTCTCTTGTCTATTAATCATATTTGATTAATGTCATTTGAAATATCATTAAATGATTTTAACCCAGGTGTGGGGATTAAAACCGCTCTAGAGCTTTCGTGACATAAACACGGACAAATTACCTGCAAGTTTAAGTTTGCACAAGTGATTAATCTGCTATTCTGCAGTAGAAATTAACTATTACACTCATATTGACATGACTAGTTCAGATATGTCCAACCATTGACACCGCCATTTGCCCCAAATCCTTTTGAAGCACAAGATTATATATTGAACGCACAGCAAGGACAGAGAACAAGAGAGAAGCAGATCCAAACTCTAATTTTATGGATCTTAGATTCAATTTTAGCTGGCTATTTTTTTTAATTGCTGAGATTATTAAAATATTTTATTTATTTTGTCGCCACAGAAGGTTAATAGGATAACATCATCCCTATAATTATGTCGACCGGAATATACTTTCCCTAATTTTTCCCAAAGCTGTAAGTATTTGCCTGTTTACTTATGAACAACGTCTTTGGATGTTCCCATCTTCTCTTACAAGCTCCCTTACAGGACTAACTATAGAAGAGGCTTTTAAAAGGTCACATAAGTTCAGTGGGAAAAACCCAAGACCTGAGGGCTGAGAGTCACTCAGAGATGATTTGTTCTGTCTCTCTGCTGCTGGGAGGGGTCACCTGAACCAGACAGATGTTAATCTCACTCTCCAGGGAAAGGCATTTCATAACTTGCACACAACTTGTCATGTTTAGCCATCCTTAGTTGTTTGAGAATATGAATGCGTGATACACGTAACTTCAATCACAGAGGAACAAGACCTTCCATTTTTAGGTGGCTGTTTGGTTAATTGCTTTAGATTCTTGACAAATATTGTCTTATAAGGATATTTATTATAATGTCCTTATTATAGTTAACAAAATGGAGGCTTAATTTGTCTAAGGTCACTATGGAAATAGGTCTGACTTCTGGCAAAAGACTTCCAGTCAGTAGAATTTACATGCGTTAAGAATGTTAAGTGATGAGTACGAAACATGATATAGTCATGTAAATGACCCCTCACGTTTTGTGTAGGGGCCAGAAAATTGCATATTTTGTTGCTTGCCTTGGCAGGCATGTATCCTGCATAATACATGTTGAGAGTCTTCTAGCCATTTTTGGCTGAAGTTGATGCTTCAACTGGTTCCTGCCCACCTTGTCAGTTCCTGTGTTCTGCAGTTATACTGAGATATTAATGAAAGCAGAGGGAAGTGGATGAGAACGTTCAGTGACTTCTACTGAAACCGAGGCCAGAGAGGCTAATCAATGAGCAGGCCCACAGAGGAACAATTATTAAACTATAGAAACTAGAATTCCACTCATTGTTCTCCTTGTGCTTCAGTGGTCAAATTCTCTTGCCTTATTGCTTCAAGTTCGCTGATTCCTTCCTCAGTTGTGTTGGGTCTACCAATGAGTTTGTTGAGTACATTCTTCATCGATGTCATCAGGGAATTTTTATTTGTTTGTTTAGCATTCCATTTGACTCTTTCTTATAATTTCCATCTCTCTGCCAAAATTCTCCACACCTCTTCATGTGTGTGGTCCTCTTTTCCACCAGAGCCTTTAGCGTACGAATCATTGTTATTTAAAAATATCAGTCTGACAGTTACAACCTCTGAGCCATTTGAATCTGGTTCTGTTGATCATTATGTCTCTTGAAAATGGTGTGTCTTTTGTCCTTGCTTTGTTTTGCTCATTACTTTTCGCTGAATGCTAGATTTATGTGTAGAAGAGTAAGACTGAGGTAAACACGCCTTATGCCTGGACACGGGCATACCTCTCCTGCTGGGCTGTGGAGATGGGAGGCTGATTAATCTAATCAGGAGCGGAGTGAGTTTGGGTTCTTCTGTGGCAGTGGTGTTAAATTCAAACTCCTAGCTTCAAATTCCTCCAGAATCACCTTGGGCTGAGGGTGAGACAAGCGGAATGGGAGTGTTATTCCAAGTTCCTGCTGCACCCTCAGCTTCCAGCTTTCCCTGTGTGCCTGAGCCTCAGATGGGCATCTCTCTGTGCTCTTGCCCGCGTCCAGTGGTAGATGGCTCTGCTTCTCTCTTAATGTTTGCTGGTCAGGCAGTGGGAGTCATGCAGGTGGAGGCAATTCTCAGTGGTCCTGGTTCAGCCCGTCTTAGGCAGGCCCTAGTGCGGCTGTGTCTCAGAGCTGGGAATACTGCAGTGATGCCGCCGCACCCTCCTTATGCAGCCAAGTACTTGCATCTTTGGTGGGATTTGCGCAGGAGAGAATCCCCTGCCTCTTGCTGTGATAGCGGGAGTTTAATGTATTAGGAAAGGGCTATGCCTGGGGCCGTTTCCTGCACCTCCTCCAGCGTTGGAGTTTTGCTCTTCTACCCTTCCACCATGGTCAGTCAGTGCCTGGGATGAAGGGCTTGCTACACCTCCCCTGGCAGCTTTAGGCTGCTTGACTTGCCTTTCCCACAGAGGCAGCCACTCTTCTCCACCAAGGAGCCTTTCCTGCCCCCGCCCACCATCTTTTTTCAGGAGCACCGGTGGAGAGCCATATGGAGAAGCGCCTACAAGCACGGGCAAACTCCCTTTGTATCTGTGGCTCCAGAAGTTCCCTGTTCTCATGCCAGCTGCATTCAGATTTTAACAACGTGTTAGAATTTTCGCTGCCTTCTTACCTGTTCGGGTGGTACCTGGCTCCTCTTCCTCCCACGCTAAGCCATTGTGCTGTGCTGCTCCTCTTGGATGGCCTCTCTTTCCTCAGATTTCAGGCTACTTGGTCGTCCTACCATCTCAGCTCTCTGACAAGCTCAAGATAAGTTATCATTTTATTGATTTCTTTCCTGGTTAAGGTGGGAGCAACTTTTTCCCAGCTTTCTATATCTTAGGCAGAAGTGGAATTCACGATAAATAGTATTTTAACTTGGACTTTTCATTTGAAAGCATCCGCTATTTCCTCTCCTCTCTGCCTAGTTCGTAAAGATGTCTTACAGGACGTGGCATCTATTAGAAAATTGGTCATGGTTGGTGTTTCTGCATTAGGTTTAGAATCTTCATTAGCCCAACCCCTAGGCTCGTAATCACTTATGAGGCTGCAGCCCACTTCTCCTTTTCTTTTCTTTGTAAAACTTCTCCCCCAACACACAGCTTTACATAAATCTATAAATGTGATCTGATTATGCAGTGATTTTTTTTCCCCAAAAAGCTATAACAATTTACATTTCCAATGCCAGTGAATGAGGGTATCCACTTGTGTAGCCCTGTGAGCAACAGCGGTTACTTTTTCCCTGTCTGGTAAGTATAGAATGATGGTTCATCTTCACTGTAATCTGCATGTCTCTGTGAGTAAATCTGAACATATTGTTGTAAATTCGCTGGTCGCTTAGATTTGCAGTTCTGTGAAGTGCCTCTTCACACTGTTTGCCCTTTTTTCTGTTGGATTTTTTTCCCCCTTGAGATGACGTTGTCAGATCTTTGTATGATTATATTATTAGCAATTTCCCCCTAGATTATAGTTTCTTTATTGGTTTTGTTCACCATATGATTACTTTATTTTTATGAAGTAGAATATGTACATCTTTTCTTTGTAGCTCCTGGGGTCCCAATCTTTGTTTAACGAGATTCTCCAGTCTTTAGATTCTATTATACCTTTCATCACCTCCAGCTGTGCACAGTGCACAGACACAGACAGTTGCAATGATATTGCATAGAAGAGTAAATGGAGTTTACTTTCGTAATCCGTAACTTACAGATGAAGGAGTTGGCGCCCCCCCCCCCCCCCCCCCCGCCCCCACCACCCTGCAGAGCTGTGGTTGGGTAGAGCCCATACGACTCCTGCATCACTCTCCATGTGTATTGGGAAGGGGCACAGCAAACCTCTTGTCATAGGAGCCAGGGAGCTCAGCCTCTGGTTAGCCCTTAGTAGCACTAAGTTAGATACACTGAAGCCACTTCCTGATAAACTGCTAAAAGTAGGGAGCCCGATTTCAAGGGCCACCTGGATTTGTCTCTCTTCATTTAGGTTTTCTTCCAAAACCATGCTATCTTATTGTTTTAATTCAAGTATTTCATCACTTGGATTTTTTTTTTTTTTTTTGGTGAGGAAGATGGCCCTGAGCTAACACCTGTGCCAATCCACCTCTATTTTTATGTGTGGGATGCTGCCACTGCATGGCTTGATAAGCAGTGTGAGCCTGGGATCCAAACCTGTGAACCCTGGCCCGCCAAAGGAGAGTGCACAAACTTAACCACTACGCCATTGGGCTGGCCTCTGGAATCTATTTTTACATAAAGCAAAATAGTGTTCTCATTTTATCTTTTTCACGATATATAACTATTTTTGCCAGCTCCCTTTGTCAAAGAGTCTATCATTGTCTTGCTAAAAGAGACACTATCCTCATTTAGTATAAGGTTAGTAGTCTCTCATATTTTCCATTTATCTGTTTGAATATCTCTTTGCTAATGAAAAGATGAATATCTCTTTGCTAATTTTATTTTCATGACTTTATAGGTTATTTTCTTCTTCTGACATCTAGAAAGTCAAATCACTTCCTTCCTAGTCTTCATAGTCAAAATTATTCTTCGCATGCCACAACTAGAAGGACCCACAACTAGAATAGACAACTTTGTACTGGGGGGCTTTGGGGAGAAGAAGAAGAAGAAAAGAAGATTGGCAACAGATGTTAACTCAGATGCCAACCTTTAAAAAACAATTATTCTTTGCTATTAATTGACATTTGTTTTCTCATATAAATTTTACGGTCATGTAATTCAAATGGAATTTGATATAATAGTTAAGATTATTTATTACATTTGAAAAATTTAACATTTTATATGTCAAAGACTTCTCATTCTAGAATTTTTTGTCTGTCCACTTGTTCACATAATATGTTATATTGCTCAATAAGGTATTATGTTTATCTTGACATAGATTCTCTTTCTTATTGGTTTTATACCTAATGTTTCATGCTTTTATCATTATTATGAGATTATTTTTCTCATTTTCCCCTAAATTCTCTTTATTAAACTAGAAAAATGCCCCAATTGCTTTCATATATTTATCTTATATTCATTCACTTTACTAAATTCTTCTGTTAATTCCTATCCTTTATAAAGAGTCTTTTGGGTTTTCTAGTTATAAAATCATGTCACAAAAAAGGAGATATTTTTATCTTTTGGAAACATCACACCACTTATTAAAATCTTTATCTAATTACAATCGCTGGATCCTTAAAGGTAACATTAAATTATAACAGTAATAGAAGGCATACATGTCTAATATCTAATTTTAATTAAAATAGATTTTGCATTTTATCATTTAGAATAATAATTCCAGTTGTGTTTTTTTTTTGTAGAGGTAGTCATTATTTTACTTAAGCAGTTCACATCTACTTCTTTTTTTTAACTTAAAGTTTTAAAGAGAAATGGCTAGAGAGAAATTTTATTAAACATCTTCTAAAAATTTTATATTACTTTTCTTTTCTTGTTTGCATAATGGATCTTAAATCACCAAGCAGTGATTCATCTTCCTGCCTACTCCTTGCTCACACCCACCCAGCTTAATGTGCCTGGAGAAAAATAAACACACCTGCGGTAAACTCTCACAGCGGCCCACCAGCCATGCTCTACGTCCAGCATCCTTTCATCCTCCCACTGCCACGCTCCTCGTCCCACAAGCTCCTACCATTTCTCCCCCATTCTCACCTCTGGTTGATGACATCCCTTTCTGTCTCTCTGAGGAGAGGGAAGCAATCTGAAGAGGACATCCACAACCCTCCTCAACCCTGTCAATACACACACACAGACATTCATTCTGCCCACCTACCTGCATCTCCACCTTCACTCTGTCTCTCTCAGCCAGGCCACCTCCCCTTGAACGTGTGTGTTAGATCCTTCTCCTCCAACCTGTTCAGGGACATTGCTCCAGGAATGCTCCCCTCCTTCTTCTGATTAATTAATCTTCCCCGTCAACATGCAAACATGCTTTTATTGCTCTCATTGTTAAAACAAATACAAATCTTTCTGATTCTATTTTCCTGACCCATCATTGCGTTGCCTTCTCCCTTCCTTATAGGAAAGCTCCTCTCAGTTGTTTATATTTCCTTTCTCCATATCATCTCTCCCTCCTGATTAGGTTTCTGACCTCCAGTGCTCCACAGAAACAACTCTGAATTTTGGAATGCCTCCTTGGACTTTCTCCTTATCTGTTTAAACTGACTTGGAAATCTCATCCAGTGTCACAGCTTGAAGTAACAACTATAGCTCAAGACTCCCAAACTTTTATTTCCAACCAGAAACTCTTCCTACCAGCTTAAGTCTCATGTATCCAACCTTCTGTCTGATACGATTTGATATCTCGCTGCCATCTTAAACTTGATGTCTTCAAAACTTAGCTTGTGACCTCTCTCTACCCTCACCCAAATCAATATACCCAGGGTGTATTGATCCCACAGTGTTTTAAGATCACTTTAGGGTTATTTCTTTATGCAGGCTTCTCAAGCCACAAACCTTGGAGTCATCCTTATCCTTTCTCTTTTGCCTCATATCACAATTTCAATCCATTGATATATCTTTTTGATTCTATTTTAAAAATACATCCAGAGTCACATCATTGCTCACCATGTTTTCCGTTACCATCCTAATTTAAGGCACCAAGGACTCTTGCCTGGATTATTGCTAAAGCATCCTAATTGATTTACTGACTTCAGCCCTTGTTGCCTTCAATTCAACCTCAGTGCAGCAGCCAGAGTGTTATGGCTAAAAAGGGGCTAAGTCATACCAGCTCTGCATTGAAAACTCTCCAATGGCTTCTTAAAAGACATACTCCTTATGGCCAGGGATGCCCTACAGGGTCTGGGCCCCGTGACCTCTCTGACCACATCTTTTGCACTCTCTCCTAGGTTTATTTTTATTTAGGTACATCATCTTCGTGTTGCCCCTCAGGATTTTGCACTGGCTTTTCCGTCTGCCTGGAACAGTCTCCCCCCACCACCATGTCCTGAATCCCACATAGCTGAGGCACTCTCATCTGTTTCTAGTCTTTACAGACAACCTGAGAGGTGCTTTCTCTGACAAATCCAAACAAATCACCCTAAGTGGCCAATGCCTCCCAACAAACCTCTCCATTTATAATCTCTGTTCAATTTTTTCTCCATTTCCCTAATCACCATCTGACACATCATGGATATATTATCTACTCATTTTGTTTGTTGTCATGGAACATGTTAGGTGCTCAACAACAACAACAAAATGGTTCAAGAAGTAAGGAAAATAAGGTTGCAATATAATTCCTAATATTTTAATAATCTTTTCATCTTTATTCATAAATCAGATCTATCTACAGCTTTCCTTTATTGCTCTATCTTTATCAGATTTTTAAAAGAGTTATATCTCTTTTGTAAAGTGAATTGGGGAGGCCTTTCATCTTTTTTCCAAGGCCTGGAATGATTTAACTTTGAAAAACTCTCTCTCTTTAGGGTTATATAAAATTCATGTTACATAAACCTCAGCTGGGAATCCATCTGTTCTCGGTGCCTTTTTCAATGGTAGATCTTTAAGTGTCTTTTTCTAAACTTTTCTGGTAACTGATGTATTTAAGTTTTCCCTTCCTTTCTTCTTGGGGGAATTTTGGCAATATATATTTTGCTGGGAAATCATCCATTTCCTCTAAATTTTCAAATGTCTTGTCAGAAAGTTTTATATATACATATATTTTTACGACTGCTTTAATCACTTCTTTATCTATGGTTATTCCTTGTTTCTGTCTCCTAATTTGGTGTATTTTTTGCCTTCTCTCTTTTTACTTTAAACAAGTTCTTGAGGCATTAATATAGGCATAAATTGACTTAAATAAATTTGAATTATTAAATTTCTGCTACCTTTGTAACTTTTCATTCATTTTGGCTTATATTATGAATTTCCACTTCCTATTTGCTTTTTGTTTAAATTATTCTTTATATTCTTAGGATGAGCACATGCTTTCTTGATTCTTTTCCTTTCTTTGTAGATAATGATGGTCCTTCATGCCCATTTTTTTCCTCTTCTAGGGACCACTTTCACTTTCTCCTGTAGGTTTAGTAGGAAGACGATTCTACTTCATTACCTTTTGCACAGCTGTAATTTTCCTTTTGATTTTCTCTTTGATCCAAGAGTTATCTCTCTAAGAGTATACTTCTGAATTCCCAGGGTATTCTGATTTTGGACCCTTCATGTTATTAATTATTTCTGATATTATTATTTCATGTTCACAGAATGAACTTTATAAAACTTTTCTTCTAAAAAAATATATTTAGGCATTCTTTTGGCCAAGAAAGTGATGATTTTGTAAATATTCCATGAACATGCAGTAAAAAATTCTGTCTTCAAAGACTGTAAGATTTGATGTATACCAATTAAAACATTGATTTACTTTAACTAATTTTAAATCACATTTATTTATTTTCTTGTTTAATTCTTTTATGTAATGCTTTTTTGTTGTCTTAAATCTGTCCAAATCTCAAAGAGGCAGATTAAAATAGCCCACTAAAGTTATAATAGTAATACCTTAGTTTTTGCTTTCTTTACTTGAGTCTGCATAGTTTGGTTCATGTGAATAACAGAATGTCCCTCTTCTGTTGGCTTTGTGCTTTTAATTTTGAAGTAGAAATTCTCCCAGATTGCTATTCTAGCTTTCATTTTTGTTTGAATTTGTAAATGTCTATTCATGGCCCACACCGAACTCTTATGATTTTGTGTTAGTGCCTCCCCAAGAGTTCTTTCAGATGGGGAAAAAGGCCGATATATCTTCCAAATGACATCATATTCACAGCATCTTCTTTAGTTTTGAAAGATGATTCATATTTCTCATAGATTATATCAAGATGTTATTCCAGTATCTTCTAAAGGAGTCCCTTTGATCTGTAGACTTAGAATGTTTCAATGTCTTCTCATATTTATTTCTCAACTAGCTTCTTTATTTCTCAAAACGTATAATATTTTTTCTTTATCTGAGACATATCTGGGAAATTTTTCAGAAATCCACTGATTCTTCTTTTTCTTCTAGAACTCCTCTTATTCTCATAGTCATTTATTGGGCTTACTTTTCTGGTCTCTTAGCTTCTGCCCATGATTTCCAACTCTATAGTTTTGCTCTGTGCTTGCAGATATTTCTTAGACTTGATCGTCCAGGTTTATAATTTGAGTATTCAAGGATAATCATCTTTTTCAACTCATCTAGAAATATTTTAGTTGTGAAATTCTGATTTTAGCTTCAGAACATCTTTTTGTGCAGCAAAAGGGTCTTTTTCTCTTGGAGTGATCATCTGTGGCTCTGTTTCCCTAAGAGGGTGGGCTCTTGGTTGGGACCTTTCTTCTTTTCTTGGGCTGTGGAGACCTCTTAATGTGTGGCATTTTGCTTTTCTTGCTCTTTCCAACTGAGATCTGGTTGTTGGAGCACCTCAAATGTTGGTAGTCCCAAAACTGGAGAAAGGCAAAATGGTCCTCCTTCCATGAGCCACTAGTGTAGAAGCAGGCAGTCTGTAAGCCACCTCCTGACATGCGTGGGTGGGGCCTCCATCCTACTCACCTGTCCCCATGTCTCTGACACTCAGGAACAGGTAGCCTCTGCCCCGTTCAGCTATTTCTTCAGCTTTAGGAGGTCAGGGTGACCAAGACTGCTCAGGCAGAGCCACCTTGACCTCCTCCCCATGGGTCTTTGTATCTCTGCAGTCTCAGCACTTCCCAGGACTCAGTCAATATGTTCTTGACTATTGAGGACACCAATGATGATTACATACAGATTATTGTCCAGCCTGCAGAGAGAGCTCATGCCAATTTTTCTATAAGTCTCCCCACAGAGCCCAAGGCCTCACCAAACCTGATTCAGGGGTCAGACCATGGCTGCCTTCAACACAAGAGAGCAGCCCAACGATGTCATGTTGGTACTGGAGGAAAAGGGGAACATCTTCTCAGAATCTTCCCCTCAGCATCTCCCCTGACTGTCTCATGTGATTGCCTTATAGGTTCTGTGTAAAATTACTACTCCTTGGGGCCAGCCCAGTGGTGCAGCAGTTAAGTTCACACATTCTGCTTCAGTGGCCCGGGCTTTGCCAGTTTGGATACTGGGTGCAGACCTACACACCACCTGTCAAGCCATGCTGTGGCAGGCATCCCACATATAAAGTGGAGGAAGATGTCAGGGTCAGTCTTCCTTAGCAAAAAAGAGGAGGAGTGGCGGCAGATGTTAACTCAGGGCTAATCTTCCTCCAAAAAAAATAAAATAAAATCACTACTCCTCTATCCTCAATGGAAATGTTTTTCCATTGTATTCATATACTTCCAAGATGTTAAAACACTAGTTTAAATAAATCTTAAAACTTCTCTTCTTAGTATTTAAAAATCACAATCAATTTTATATTTCATATTTTCACTTTCCACATAGTTAAAAATTATTACATGAAACTATTTAGATAAAACAAAGAAACACATCCTAAACCAAATTCCTCTCTGAACAAATTTCCAGCCAGTGCCAATCATTATCCCATATGGATTCCTATCATTTATGAATTATGTTTCACCACAGTAATTTGCCTGTGTTGACATACTGCTCACTGTAGACCACTTACCTGCACGGCGGTACACAGCTCTAACTCAGGTGACCATTCGTGAGGACCATGTGGGTACAGATGCTTTGACTGAGCTTCCACCTATTTTCTGAGGTCGTTTCAACATGGTCCAAAGGCAGCGAGCTTGAAAGAGGTGAGAAGTGTTCTCAGGGCTCCTAGATGCTCTGCTGGGTAATTGACTAGAACAAGCTTTCTTCATAAACGCTGAGAACACAGGGGCGTGTACTTGAATTTCTGAGCTCTGGAGTTCAATGAGGAAATTCTTTTCTTACCAGAAGAGCAGCTGCCCCTGAGATTTTTCTCCTGGCTTCCCCGAGCCCAGGCAGGGAGTTAGCTGTGCTGTTGCAGTTGGCTTAGAAGCAACCTGTTTGAAGTGCTGTCCTTAATATTTGTGAAAAATCTTCACTCGGTGTTGAAAGCATGAATGCAGAAACCAATCAACCTACCAATTGTAGGATGAAATATTTTCATCATCCGGTTCAAATATTTTTCAAACGTGCTAGGTAATTTTGCTTATGTTGGCTTTTCCTTTCCTTCAGACATTATACTTATGCTGAATACATTCAAGTGCCTACATTTCCATTTTGGTCTTCTTTAAAATTTTACATTTTGCATTTCAGGAGTATGAATATATCACTTACACCTATAAATGAAATAGACTTTTTGATTTGATTTCCCCTGATGGAGGCAGCATGGCACACCCCCACCACGCAAAAATGGCCCTGGAGGATTCATGGTCTGTTGATCTGACCCGTTTTTTCCAAATTCAGATTCACTAGGTGACAACCAATCCCTCAAATATCCTTTGAATGTGTTATTTCAATATTTCATACTTCTTCTATAGCCCCTTGTCTAAGAGATTAGTAAATGGGAAACCAGAGAAGATGGGGCCTCACCCAGGGGCAGGCTGACAAACCAGGAAAACTCTCACCTGTTCTGGCACTTCCTGTTGCGTGTTTGTCTCATGACCTCCTGCTGCCCAGTCTTAAGATGTAATGAAAGACGATCAGACAAACAAACAACTGTTTACAGATATTCTCTTTAAAATAATTACATTTGAGTCGCATAAATGAAGTGCTTAATTAGTTATAATTTTATTAAAATTTAATTCTATCTTGGAAAATCCCCATTGCTTAATGTTGACTACATTATGACTAAATCATGGTACCCGGAATAGCTGGAGACAAATCCATGTTGAGTCACCATCAACAGAGCACAGCCCCTTTCCTTTCTCCTTGTATGAACTGGCCTTCAAATAGAGAATTATAGTTGCCAAATTGTTGAAAGAGGGGTCAGTGAACTAAATAAGTTCAAGGTAGAAAAACTCATTCAGAGTGAACGTGTGCGGAGTCCCTGAGGTTGAAGAGCACACGGTGCCCATGCTGAGCACATTCCCAGGTCACCATGAAGGAGGGTGACACGTGCATTCCAGCTGAAGGGCGGGAGGTACATCTGCTGGCACAGTTCCGCCCCGTGGAATCCCCTGGCTGCCCCATAGCTCCACTTCCATCCTGAGCTTCGTAGGCAGTCCTGCTCCTTGAAAGGCTTGGGCCACGTGAAACAACAGCTCCTTGTTGCTACTGGAAGTGGCCCTCCTTTCTTTTGCCTCAGAAGCATCTGTGATGTGGGAGACCTCTGGGGTGGGTCATCAGGCTAGCAAAAGAGGCACCCCCCAAGACAGGAGGGGGATAACAGCATTGTAGGAGAAATTCTCTGTAGCAGAAGGGGAATTTTAAAAAAGTGTATTTTCTATTTAGGCTTGTTTCAGCTTAGTTATCTGAATATTTTTCTTATCTGGGTATTTCTTTTCATGACAATAGCATATTTCCTGAATACACTGGTCTGCTCAGACTTCCCTTGATTGCAATTAGTGTGCATCGCTCTCCTGCCAACAACAGCAGGCAGGATAAATTAAGGGAGAGCAACCAGTCTGGGGTTATTTTAGGGCTTCTCAAGCACTGGTCCACTGCTGCTAGGACTTTCCTAAGAAACACCTAACCAAGAGGGATGGATTACATGGTTGTTATCTGAGAAAAAGGAGCTCAGTCATTTAATAAAATGTGGCAGAGGAGACAGGCTATGGAGAAAGTCTGAAACATGGCTTAAAATTATCTGCTGGGAAGGCCAGGAGCCTTTGAGGAGCCAGGAATGATTGAAGGTGAAGAAATGATTCATTTTTAAAGTACTCAGATAGACCATCAGAATACTTTGAAGTGAGTGGGACTGAAATGAAATAGTGGAGACGAGCCGTGAGTGAATTCACCCCTGTCAGGAACAGGATGCTGTTCTGAAGATGAGAAGCTGCACCGTTAACAGCAGGTGAGAAGATGAAAAAACCCCAGGAAAGGCCCTGTGGTGGACTACCCTAAATGTTCAGCAGACGAATGCAGAAGTGAGGGAGAGGGGACAAATTCTGCTAATTAACTGCTGGGATGTTGTTTCATTTTATTTTGCACGTGGCATGCCTACAAAACAGTGGGATTCATTTTTGTGTTCATATAACATTTTAAATATAATATATTTTAATTGCAAAATACATATATGTAGAAACAAATAAAGATAATAAGAAAACAATTTCCCAGTAGCCATCCCGCCACTCAAAGATGTCTGCTAGGATGACTTTTCTGTACATCTTCCCAGACAACTTCCATACATTATGCACATAGAGAACGTGGGAGGGAATCCATGCAGAGCCACTTGTGTATTGTATCCCACAGAGACAGTGTGTTACACGGAGGCCGTGAGGCTATTTCCTCTTATCCAGACAGGGGAATATTTGCAGCAAGGTTTTTACACATAGTTGGAACCAACTCCAGCCCGGAGATGTGAATTAAATTGTAGCCCTACCATTCGGCTTACACTTGTGGGTCTCAGGTTTCTCTGTAGATGCTGTAATACAGAACCCACCTCATGGGGGATGTTTTAAGATTGATGGAATTGGTAATGGCTAAGAAACTCCTGCGTGAAGTGTTGGCATTGTATTGCTCTTCTAGGGCTGCCATTATAAAATACCACTGACTGGGGGCCTTAAGCAGCAGAATCCCATTTTCTCACAGATCTGGAGGCTGGAAGCCCAAGATCAAAGTGCCAATAGGATTGGTTCCTCTGCAGGCCACTCTCCTTGGCTTATGGATGGTACCTTCTCATTGTATCCTCATGCGGTGGAGAGAGAGATTCTGATGTCTCTCCCTCTTATAAGGACACCTGATCTATTGGGTCAGGGGCCACCCTTGTGACCTCATTTAACCTCAGTCACCTCCTTAAAGGCCCCATCTCCAAATACAGCCAATTGGTGTTGGGGCTTCACCACGAATTTGGAGGTGTCACAGCTCACTCCATAACAGGCAGCGTTGGTTGACTGAACAGTTATTTTGCTTCTGGTACCGAATCAACAGCTATATAAAAATTACTTCATTCAATTTACACAAAACTCTATAAAATATGTGCTTATCTTTTTTTCTTTTTGAGGAGAAAACAGAAGCCAAGAGAAGTTAAATAGTTGAAGCAGAATTATACAATTAGCAAGCGGCTGGGCCCTGGTTGAAACTCCAGTTCTGACCTCAAATTGTCTTGCTGTCTTTATGTCAGTTATAAGAAATATAATTAATGAGGAAATAAAGACATTTAAAACCCGTGTGTGCACTAGGTGCCTTCTCAGCTCATTTTACCCTTATTGCAAGCTTCTGGGGGCAGATCTGGTTCTCCCATTTTGCAGATTGGAAGACGGAGTCCTGGCTGAGCAGGAACACGGTCTCATCTGGAGCTAGCACTCACCTAGAGCTTTCTCCTCCTACGCTGCAAACTTCCACTAGATCATGATCTAGGGAGAAAACCAAAGGGGAAAACATTGTTGTTAATTGTTTTAAGAGGCTCAGCAAGTCTCCTCCCGCCCTCAAATAATTCTAATTTTCAGAGCATGTCAAACTGGTGTTATTATCATAACTTAGGAATTTAATGTTTTTTGTGTAGTGGCATCACTTTAGTTCTATTTGCTGCTAAAATTATCTGCAAAAAAACCCTGCAAGCAGGATCTTTGAGATTTTGGTTCACTAAAGTAAGGCCTGAAAGCCTGTGTCATTACGTGTGACAAGACACCAAAACCAAACCAAAGCCCTATTAAGCATAGCATTTAACTTGAGGCTTTTTTCAGGAATAATGTCTTTGTTTTGAATAATTGCTGAGCAAAGAACTTGGAGAGATGCTTTTTATTTTACTCTTTATATCACAGATTTCATGAACTCAAGGAGCTTTCCCTTATGAATAATGAAAATACACTTGAATTCTTTACTGTGACATTAATTGTCCCCTATCTGGCTCCTATGCAGTGTGGATCAATAATGTGAAAGATAAGAGCTTATTCCTTGATCTACGAATTATAAATTTTATGTAGTTAAATTTATAAATTATGCATTTCTAAAATTATAAATTTTATGTATTTCCTATATAGAATTTTGTTACACTACCTCCTCAGTTATTTGTTATTTTCTTCTATTCTTCATAGCATTTTTTTATGATGCAAAAAACTAGTTCATTTTACTTAATTCTTGAAATGCACATAGGCACATCATTCGATCTAGATAATTCTATTTGCTTCAACTCATCTATATGAGAAATTGACACTCACCAAGAGTGGACAGTCAGATTGCTTGCTGGCAATGGTTTGTTGTTTGGGGGATTTGGGAAAAAGACTGCATGTTTAGGGGTCAAGGATTTGATAGCCCAGGTCTTTCCAAATGAAGAATAACATATAGATATACAACTTTGTCCATGTTAACAGTGAAAATAAAGGCAGCTATGGCCTCTTAAATCTCCACCACACCCAGGGACAACTCATGCACGGTGTTACTGCTTCCCATGATCATCATCCTGTAGCAAGTGTCTACATCCTTGTTAAGAAGTAAAGAAGACACACTCAGAAAGTTAAGAAATGAAGAAGCTGGAACTAAGATCTTGGTGGGTGTTTTTAAACAATTTTTAAAAAATTGAGGTGAAATTCACATAACAAAAACATTAGCCACTTTGAAGTCCACAATCTAGTGTCATTTAGTACGTCCACGATATCACGCAACCATCACTTCTATGAAATTCCAAAATAACTTCACCACTCAAAAAGAAAGCCTGTACCCAGTAAGGAGTCACTCCCCATTCCTCTCCCCTCAGGCCCAGACACCCACTAACCTTCTTTCTGTCTATGAATTTGCCTGTCCTGGACGTGTCATACAGATGGACTCATACACAATACAATCTTTCATGTCTTCTGGCCAAGGTCTGACCTCAAATTCTGTGTTCTTTATTCAGTAACATCCTCCCAGGACATTCTCTTGCTCAGAAACTTTTAAAAACTATGTTGATGTTTTAAACTAATAAGGAGCTTTCAAAAGATACTTATAAGACATAAGTTAAGAAATAAAGAATAACGATACAAGAAATGCCTGTGTACCTAAGTCTTAGGTCAAGAACAGGACAGCGTGAACACTCCCTCACATCCCCTCTGCACCTCTGGAACCTCCTCTGAGCTGTCTGGTGCCACCCGTGTGACCTCTTGAATGTGACCCAACGTTCTTTCCCTTTTCCTCAGGGTTGAACGGACATTTTTGTATCCCAAACCATATATTATTTAGTTGTGCATATTTTGAAATTTATATAAATGGAATCATTCCATGTGAGACTCATCTACATTGTGTGTATCTCTACAATTCATTTCTTTTCATCAATGAATAATATCCCATTAAATGATTTTGCCAAATATCTTCGTGCATTTTGTGGTGACGGGCATTTGGGTTATTTCCAGCTGTGCTGTTGTTATGAATGTTGCTATTACTTGCATGGGCTTTTACATAATGTGGATCTTTGCCTTATGCAAATACATTCTTTAAATTGAGTGGTATCTTGTTTTATGTCTTGTTCTGTTTCTCATTCTTTTCTTCTTCTTCACTCAGCTCTGCATTTTTAAGACCCAACTGTGTAGCTCTCTGTGGACGTTCAATCTGTTGGTTTTAGTTTATACGATACTCTCAGGTGCTCACACACATTTTACATATCTGCTTTCTTAGGAATGGGAGGGTACCTCCATCTCCTCACCCACAAATAATTCTGGAATGAGCACCTGTGTACATTTCCTTGGGGAACCTGCATCAGGACTCCTTTAGATAAACACCCAGCAAGGAATTGCTCAGTCATAGGATTTGCACAACTAGGAAGTTCTGGCTTGTTCTCCAGAATGGATGCTGGGGCATCCCGCCAACAGTGGATGGGCTTCCACACCTCCACGTCTCTGACACTTGCCACAGTCAAGTTGTTTCACTCAAGCCACTCTGTAGGCATAACATGGCATCATGTTGTTCTAATGAGCATTGCTCTGTTTCCTAAAGCTTTTGAAATGTTCTTCATTGTCTATCAGTTTTCTTTTCTAAGTTGTCTCTTCATATCCTTTGCATATATATATATGTGTGTGTGTGTGTGTGTGTGTGTGTAATGTGTGTATTTTCCCCTATTAGAGGTGGTTGTCTTTTTCCTGTTTACTTGTAGTAATTCCTTCCAAATGCTAGAATCTAGATATTATTTTTTATGGGTTTGGTCATTAGTAATATGTTTTCTCTTTTGGTATCTACCTATTAAATTTCTTTATGATGTTCTTCATTTTGAGGTAATAAAATATACTAAAATTTTGCCTTTCAAGTTTTTTATTTAATTAATTAATTAATTTATGTTTTGTTTTTTGAGGAAGATTGGCCCTGAGCTAACATCTGTGCCCATCTTCCTCTACTTTATATGTGGGATGCCTGCCACAGCTTGGCTTGATGAGCGGTGTGTAGGTGCACGCCCCTGGGATCTGAACCAGTGAACCCCAGGCTGCCAAAGTAGAGTGCATGAACTTAACCTGTGTGCCACCAGGCCAGCCCTATTTATTTTATTTTTTCGTGAAATCCTTTCCTTACTCTAAGTTATATAATATTCTGGTACAAATTTTTGAAGTTTTTGTATGATATTCTGGACAATTTCTTCAGATCAGTCTTCTAGTTCACTATTCTTGCTTCAGTTTTGCCCGATAAGATGATGTCTGTTTGTTGAGTTTTTAATTTCGATTAGTATATGTTTTATATCTAGAAATTCAATTTAGTTTTTGTAAATCTGCTTGATCATTTTTGTCTATTATCTTAATAAGATCTTAAATATATCTTAAATACACTTAATTTTATTCTATGTCTAATATTTCCATAACAAAACTTCTCTGCCCATCATGTTCTACAGTAGTTTTTTTCCTGCCTGTACCCATTAACACTTCTTAGAACACATTTCCTTGTGTGATGAGACACCCCTGTTAACTTTATGTGTAGACATTCTTTGAGATTTGAGTTGAGTGCAGGCAGAGTTACATTTCTGCCAAATGCCTAAGTTGACCACCAGCCCTGGGCCACTTTGACCAGATGACCCACTGCACACTTTGTGGATATACCAAGAGGCATAAACTCAGACTGCAAACCCCATGAGGATCAGTCTAGGGTTCTGATTTCTCAGAAGACATTACTTTTCTTCCTCTATTGAGAACCAAGTTCCCTTGGATGCCCTGGTTTCTGGGGAAATTTACCAACAGTTTGCCCTTACTCTGAGGGTCCTAATTTTAGGTTGTCTTTGTCAGTTCTTCCTCTTGGAGGTGGGGAACAGATGCTGTCATCAGACCCAGGGAAACCAGACCTCAAGTCTCACTAGACTTAGCATGGCCTCAGGGTGGTGCCAACTGTGTGCTCTCTTCTCATCCTGAAATCCTGCTCTCACTCAACTGTTTGACTCAGATTGTATCTTTCTAACATACTATTTTTTATGAATTTTAAAATAAATTATAAATATATTCAGAATTTTACTTACATATAACACCAGATTCCTTTAGGGACCCAATCTGTCTTCACTTGCATGATTTACTAACCTACAGAAAAGATAAAAATCTTTCAGTCGAAAACCTAAGAGCCTCAATGGCATGCAGCATTCTCATCTCTAAATTTGTCATTAACATTTGACATAAGCACTCATGTCAACGTCCTTGACTTCATCTTGCTTTCTTCAATGCTTTGTATATATCATGACCAGTGGGTTTTTCTCCTCCTGTGGTCATTCTGATTTTGATTCCACTTAATCCAACAGATATGCATGTGCATCAGGCAGCTTGCCTCTTCCTCCAACACAATTGTATAAAGCTTCCCAATTCTTTGCCCTGATCAAGCCCTCCTTACTCCACAAGGCCTTCCCACCAGCTGGAGCCACACAGAATGGCAGCTCTGAAATCCTCTTGAATAACGACCCCATGGACTCAAAGTATTAAAATTTTTATCCAGTCTTCCCACTAGATTTTAATCTGTCTGAGGGCAGCCAGCACAGCCTGCTGCATTTGTAGATTCTTGGCAGCATCCTTGGTTCCCAGCATCTGTTGGTTCAATAAATAACAGATGTATCCATATCTAAATGAGTGTATTCCATATCTGCTGAACACATTCCTAATGTTAAATGATCCTGTCTTTGACTTGAGATAACATCTTCTTTTTCATTTCATTTCATGAGATCACATATTTTCTTAAGAGCTATAAACAGAGCAACAATATCCCATTTGTCTTTGATTTGTCTTGATTTCCCTTTTGGGGACTGCCACCCAGATTCTACGTTCATGAATTCCTTCAATGACTATAAATAATCAAGTCTCTTAATTCCCAGAAGGATTAACTAGAAAATTAGTCCTCAACTTGAAACTTCAATTACATACATAAAATCTACATAACTTCCTAATTATACACTTTAGTCAGCTAAAGCTAGTCTTAAATTTGATAATTTTATTAGTATCCTAAGATAGCAGCGGGAAAGATTAATTATGTTAATAATTAGAAAATTAAGCATTAACTTTTTTTAACACAGTTGCCTGCGTACTATCATATTTCATTTCATTTTAGGAAAGCAGCATATATGCAAGTGGAAATGATTCATTGGTCTGTGGTCCAACTTATGACTTTTGAAAAAGAATGTAGTTTTTGTAAAAACACTGAAATCGCAGTTTTATTGACCAACCTCACAGCAGTACTAACTAACATTACAAAAACATCAAGCATTTCTCATTAGAGCTTTTCCATCAGCTTCCACCATTTGCATCTGCTGATATGAACCAATATAAAGCCAACAGAACTCGAGAGACATGGTTAAAGATATTGGAGGGTGTCTTTCTTGTTATAAGTGTGTGTATGCTGGGTGTGTGTCTGTCCTCCACACCCTACTGGTTCTACCCTCTACTTGCCAGCCCCAGTGTCCAAGTAGCTGTTTCTTCCAAGTTGGTGCATAGACAGGCTGGACCTGTATAAGCCCATTCTTCTTTCAGCACACTGGCACCCAGCGTGGGTCCTCCATCTTCCTCCTGCACACTGGCACCCAGCATGCATCCTCCATCTTTCTCCTGCACACTGGTACCCGGCATGCATCCTCCATCTTCCTCCTGCACACTGGCACCCAGCATGGGTCCCCCATCTTCCTCCTGCACACTGCTACCCGGCATGGGTCCCCCATCTTCCTCCTGCACACTGGCACCCAGCATGGGTCCCTCATCTTC